>NC_032028.1:2594576-2876096 GCF_001865875.1 Lupinus angustifolius | reverse complement strand
TATATATATATATATATATAATTAATTTTAATGTTGAAAAATTAATAATTATTTTATTTTCATTAAATAATTAATTTTAAATAAAAATTGGTCGGTATGACTAATACAGTTCAATTGAAAATCGACCAATTTTGACCAGTATAATTGTATGACTAATATAATTATTATATCGTATCGATATTGGAATCAGTTTACCGGTTGAATCGGCTAACACGAAACAGTTTTTACAACACTACTTTCATATGTGAAGTGGTTAAGAGCAGTTTGGAAAAGTAAGATCTAAACATAAACATCATTAAATGTCAATATTCATTATCATTATAGACAGAAGATCGAACTTTTGTGGATGAATAATTTTTTTATGTGGCTAAGGTCAAACTTTTGAGGTTAGGAATAGAAATGGAGATCATCTATCCCATATTATGTCTCTAATAGTGTCCCCACCAATTGTAATGTATTATTTAGTTAAATAAAAAAATCATAAATACAGAATTATGTTAGATGTTGTAATTTGATTGAACAAAAGATAGGAAGAGAGGAGATTTCTTGGGACATGTAATCTCATTTCTAGGAATAGCCATATACTTTCAGATTTTTGAGCCTTCCATAATCATACTTGGAGAAGGTAACTTTGCTGATCATTGGTGAACAAATGAGGCCATGAAAGACAGAACCATTAAGAAGCAATAATAGCCTGTTTATAGACCACCATGTGAAAAACAAAGGTAGATAATCAAACTAGAAATGTACTTCCAGCAATGATTGAATTGGGTTCAAAAAACATGCTAATGGAAAAAAAAATCAGATATTTAGTAAATGAAGACTTTCAGTCCACCATTTCCTGTTTTACAACTAGTCAGAGAAGTGATGGCAGTTTCAAACTAGTAACTAATCATTGATTGTGCAAATGTGGTCTTTGGCAAGATAAAGTATTTCAAAGAAAATAAGCATCTATTCCTGTCTGGTAACAGAATATATATCACAAATAAGCATCTTTTGGCAAAGTTTTTGTAAGGGAAGGGGAAGAGCGGAAGTGTCAAGGTTTGAACTAGGGCGCTATTGCTTAACATTTCACAATTCTACCAACTGAATTCGCTCCAAGGGACCATATATTTGTATTAAGCATGACTTTGTTGCATTTTGCTAAGTCCTAAATTGGTTTGACCATACACATTAATAGATAAGCAATACGTGAAGTGTGAACTATAGAATAGTGTTAATAATAGAACAAACAAACAAGAATTTTGGTTGAAATTCAGACAAATTGCCCAATTCACCTCCCTGGCTTATGTGGGCACTGCAAAACATTTTCAGAGTTCAGACCTATATTGTAATATTTATTCTCCAGTCCCTGGAAGGGCCCTTTAGCTATTTCACATCATGCAAATGCTATATCATTATCATACATGATAACAATGAAAATGTTTGACAATGATAACAAATAGTAATATTCACAAGAGAAGCAACAACATTTAAATATGACTGGTAGCTTTAAACACTGCTGCTTTAAAACATTGGCATATATATTTGAGACTCATAGCACAATTGTCAATTAAGGCTACCAAATGAAGACAATGGAGCATACTCTGGAAAAAATGTGGCACAAGTTTTTGGAGGATGACAAGCTAGGTTCTTGTTAAGGTAATAGGCCACACGCCACTCATTGAAGCAACAATTCGGCCCTGCAAGTTCTGTGAAGTTCCTTATGATTATGAGTAGAAGCATTTATGAACACACAAAAAAGAGAGACAAGAAACACCACGAGAACAGTTAGTAGTACTCTACTCCTAAAAGCCAATTGATTCAAATGGCTAGGCCTTCAATGTAAGCAAATCTGAAGAGTTTGATGACTGCATTTTGTTTTGGTTAAAGCTGTTGAACTAATTGCAATGTGAGGAATTATTTTTGAAGGAAGGCACTCTTGGAATTTTTTTATTTTCCACACTTATTATTATTCTCTCTTTAGCCGATCTTAATTCAAGCTTGATTCTTGTTGTAGTTATTATTACCCTCTTTCATGAGCACGTATAAACAAGAAGAATGTTAGACTCTAATCTGGTGCACCAGAATTTCCATTCCGCGAACTTTGCTCCAATCTCCACATATATAATAAACACAGTGTTTTCGCTTATCACACTAAGAAGCATATCAAATGAGTGAATCAGTGAAAGGCCATTTATAACATGGGATCCACAGCATCTACAACATAATGCCTGCAAATTTACGATATAGATGCATCTTGGCTGATATATTACAAGCTTGATGCACTTTTTAAATTAATTACTATATTTCGGTATAGTTTTTAGGGAGTAGTATGTGGTAGAGACGATTTCATATGAAATCATGACTCACAGAAACGAGATCCTGCTAAACTCAATAGCTGGTATGCACGAGTTTATTTTTTAATCAAATCATGACCGCAAGCAACAAATATGTCTTCATTTTTATTATGTTATTGAAGTCGTGCGCCTTAGAGGCACGACTCTTCAACAGATAACACTAATCCCAAATTAAGCATGGGTACAGAGGGAAAACGCTGTTCATAACATAAACAGTTAAAAAGACAAAATAAATTCAATTTTAGCAGGGGTCAAACTATAGGAACTGTTGATGTGGAAGATATGGAGAAAATATAATAGAGAAAATGAACTGAGAAATTAAGGTGGTTCAGCAATTTGCCTACGTCCACGGTTGAAGAGCAACAATGATATTATCACTATGATAAAAGAGAATTACAAATTAACTCAAATGTTTCACTCACTTCCCAAAACCCAAGTACACCCAATATCACTCTCACTCAAGTATATCTTAAACACTAAAATATTCCTCACAATATTAGAACAAGAGAAGAAGAGAGAATATGCACTAAGGCTAGAATATTGGTATCTCTTACAATGGCTTCGAGCATTCCTATTTATAGCCAAATCCTTGAGGATTGTATGGCCAAAAAACAAAGATACTTTACCACAACCTCTTCTTCTCATTGACTACAAAAAAGGTTACACTATATCCACTCATTTTACTTGGCCACAGGAAGGTTTCACCATAGCCACTTCTTTTACCACATCATTCTTGAACTTTGAAGTTGTTGTAACCACTACTTCAAATGCCTGAACATGATTTTCAAAATGTAGAGTAACAATTTGTACTACTTAAGATTGAGCATACACCTTCCGAGCACTACAATCAAAGCTTGCCTGATGATGATCTTTCAATTAATATGCATTGCAAACTCTTGCAACAACATCATTTCACTGTTGTCACACTCAAGAAAACCCTCCAATTCCATATTACTTCATCATCAGTTGCAGGCACTAACCTCTCATCACCTTCAACCTAAAGATCATATAAGACAGCTCAGAGAATTATGAATAAAGCCTTAGGCAGAAGTATGAGTCACAGAAATATAGAACCACATAACCAAGAAGATTAGAACAGTGAATGGTGACCAATAACAAAGAACAGGAGAACTCTTAGAGACCGATATAGTATGTTCTTGTCTGTTTATCTACTCTTGTGCTGTTATCAAACTAGCGCCATATGAAATCGTCTATCACCCCTGACTTCCTAAAAACTACACCAAAACTATGATATATCAGTCAATTTGCAACTCAATCTTAAATTTGCCCATAATGTCACTATTTTTTGCCTTTCAAGTATTTCCTAAAATATTCAAGGAATAGCTTAACTTCTACCATAGACCTAGCTGCAAGACTAGGACTGCAGCAAGTGAAGCAACGATAAACTGAATTAAAGATACTTTTTTGACGGAGCTTTTAATCTACTATCTTATCCTTGACAACTGTTCCTACCTAGAGGATATGGCACCATGGAACATCCGAGATGATGCACATTGGGAGTCACACCCAAAATAAAAGCCCAAAGTCAATTTAATGAAAGAAGTCAGTGGATAACAATGATTTGATGAGAAAAAAATTAAATTTTTATATTATTTACTTGAGAGAAAGAAAAACAATTGTCTCGTTGAATGAAGGGAAATAATGCTATATTTGGAAGGAAAAAACAAAACGCCCACAATTAGAAGTAATATTATATTTTAACTCATAGTTTTAGGCTATGTTTGGTTGGGCTCAAAAGAGGAGGAAAGAAAGTGGAAGGAATGAAAAAGGAAGGAAAAAATATTTTTCCATTGTTTGGTTGTATTGAAAAGAAGGAAGGAAAGAAAAAAATTGGTGGGTCCATGTCATTATGTTTTCCCTCCATCATTGAGAGAAAACAAGTAGAAAAAATTGTACCATAATCGATTGTCTCAAAGTATGTCTCAAACCATGTTCCAAACCAATGACATGAATGAAAAATAGAAAAAATAATAAATATTTACTTTTTTAATTAATATTGCATGTTTTCTTTGGTTTATGACATAATTTGGGACAAACTTTGAGATAACATGTCTTGTACAAAACCAAAATTATTATTAATAATAATTATATTATTTTCTCTTCACTTTCTTTCGTTTTCTATCATACCAAACAACTAAAAAATCATCACATTTTCTACATGCCCGGTTGAGGAAAAGATAAGAGTGAAAAAAATCTGAATACACAGTTCAGATGGTATTCATAGATTTGTGCTATAGGAACAATGATCTTCTTCATTAATTGAGAGATAAATATTTGACAAAAATATTATTTTATCATATGTAATTGATAAAAATATTATTGTTATTGGTTACTTTGTTGTTTGTAGTATGAAGACTTACCAGTGGTCTACATAGCTGGTCGGTTGATCACAATTCTGACCAGATTCATTGCATTCCCACTCTCACTGCCCTAAAGTCTTTCTATCAAATCACTCAGTAGCGTTTTTCATTCAAAAGTTAAACGCACTACAAAATACAATATTCCATTCCTCCTCAAAACCCTTACCACTACCCTCTCCCTCCTTCAACCCATACACAATGGCTTTCACTGAGTTCCGACCACTCGATGAGAAGTCACTAATCGATTACATCAAATCCGTGCCAACACTCTCCAACAAGCTCGCCAACAATTTCGACAACATAACCATCAAAGAAGTCGGAGATGGCAACCTTAATTTCGTCTTCATTGTCTCTAACTCCTCGGGTTCTTTTGTCATCAAACAGGTAATAAAGTTCCTAACTTTTCGTTCCAAATAATCGTGGGCAAACATAAATTCCCTTTCTTTTTTTAACCCATGTCTCAAAATTCAAACTTTGTTTTTGTAGGCTCTTCCGTACATTCGATGTATAGGAGAATCATGGCCCATGACAAAGGAAAGAGCTTATTTTGAGTCACTGGCTCTTAAAGAAGAGGGTCGTGTGATCCCTGAACATGTTCCAGAAGTGTATCACTTTGATCGCACCATGTCTGTGATCGGAATGCGTTACATTGAGCCTCCACACATAATCCTTAGAAAAGGGTTGATTGCTGGGGTTGAGTACCCTTTCCTTGCACTCCACATATCTGATTTCTTGGCAAACACACTTTTCTTCACCTCTCTCCTTTTCCGTTCCACCACTGATCATAAACGGGACGGTACAATCAACTAACTCTTATCACATAGCCTCAATCTATTTACTGTAGTAGATAGTTCATCATTTTTTCATCAATTTAACAAGTTTATTTGTATTCTTCAGTATAGTATGATACTTTCCCTAGATTTTTTTTTTTGAGCTATAGTGGTTATTTAAGTTTGGCTTTGTATTGGAAAAATTGATTTGTGTTTTTGCTTCGCTGTCCTTAATAAAAAATTGCATCCTTATGGAACTCTTCATTTGAAGGGAACCCATGCCGCAATTGTTAAAGTTGTTGCTATGTGACAATGAGGTCACAAATTTGAGTAATGTAATCAGCCTCTTGCAAAATGCAAAGGTAAGGCTGCCTATTGTAGACTCACATATTAGATTCTGCCCTTTCCTGGGCCCTGCTCATAGCGGGAGCTTTATAGCACGAGAATCCCCTGCCTTTTTTTTGTTTTCTTTCTATAATTAGGCTCTTCATTTGAAAATGGATGGAGCTAATTATATTCTCCTTTTGTATGTATAAGAAAAGTTCTTACCCAAAATATCGGTGCTGGTCGTATGATTATCCATTGACGTTACCGTACAATACATGTTACTATTAGCCTGAATTCATAATGGTTTCATGCAGTTGCCGAATTTTGCGGGAATGTGGAGTTATGCAGGCTTACTGAGCAAGTTGTTTTCTCTGACCCATACAAAGTTTCTGAATATAATCGGTGGACTTCTCCTTATCTTGATGGTGATGCTGAGGCTGTTCGAGAAGACAATCTGCTGAAGCTTGAAGTTGCTGAGCTGAAATCTAAGTATTACGAATTATGACCCACACTTTTTCTTTGTCCCACTATATGCAGTAGTACTGTTATTAGTTTTTTTCTTTCTTCAGTAAGAATTTATATTCCTGTAGATTCATTGAGAGGGCCCAGGCACTAATACATGGAGATCTGCACACTGGTTCTGTGATGGTTACTCAAGAATCAACTCAAGTCATTGATCCCGAATTTGCATTTTATGGACCAATGGGTTTTGACATTGGAGCATTCTTGGGAAACTTGATTTTGGCTTTCTTTGCTCAAGATGGGCATGCTACCGAATCCAATGATCGAAAAGTAGGTCCTCTTTTTGAAATGTCTTATGTGGCCCTTACTTATATTATTAATATTATTTGTATTCTGCATTTGACTATTTGTTATTGTATTGTACATAATTTTCTATTTAAAAACTTATTCTCTATAATGTAATTCATGCACTTAAATTCTCTCTTCTCTTTCGAAGTTTATTTTTTACTTTATTTATGACAGAGCCAGAGCCTAAATAGCCTTAAGTAGTCAGATATATTGAAAAATATCAGCACATTTGAAAAATAGCCTTAAGTAGTCAGCAATTAAGTTTTCCTATGTTTGCTGCCTTTGCGCTTAATTATAGTTGAGTTACCTTGGTTTGTTCTGTTGTTTTGTCTGTTGCCAGTAATTGGTGCCTTCTTATAATAAATTAATAGAAGGATCTCGAAGATTGCATATTGATGAGATATCACAATTTTATCATGTGAAATCTGAGAAGTCTTTAGAGATAGTTTGGGAACTAGGAGTCTAGGAGCTTAATTCAACACTGGTAATAAGAGAAAACATGGTTGGAATTTATTCTGTTCTTAGCATTAACTAGCATTGGAGTGTCTCTCCATGTTGTAGCTTCACCTCAATTGGCAGGGTTTTCTTTTAGCCGAGTTGTTGCTTTGCATTGCAGGGCGAGTGAGGTGGTGGGAGTTGCCATTTGAATAATTCTTAATAATTACTGATGACCATTGACCATAGGGTTAAAAGAGTGTTATTTATTCTCTTAAAATAAACATACTGTGTTATGCAGGCATATAAGGAGTGGATTCTTAAGACAATTGAAGATACTTGGAATCTTTTCCACCAAAAATTCATTGCACTTTGGGACGAGCACAAAAATGGTGCTGGTGAGGCATATCTTCCTGGAATCTATAACAACTCAGAGGTGCAGCTGCTTGTACAGAAGAAATACATAACAGATTTGTTTCATGACAGCATTGGATTTGGTGCTGCCAAAATGATAAGGTTAGATTTTTCTTATAATTATTTTTCCTCTTATAACAAATATTAATTAGTAAGTTTGCATAGCATCATGTTTACTAGAATGCTATATGATTTATGTGTTTATGATGGCTGGAATATTCTTTTGTTCACGTTAAATTTTATAAAACCATTTATGAAGTTTCACCTAATAGCTTATGCTTTGGGAATAGTTAGTCATTGACATTGTATTAGAGTGTCTTTGACCTAATGGTTAGGAGTTAGATCCTTACTGCACACATGCTTCTAATAAACTGTAGAATTTGAACAGAAAATGGTAAAATAAGCTTGTGCTTTGTTTATGCTTCAAGCCCAAATGGCTCTTGCACAAGTAGCATGCTAGTTATAAAACCATTATGAACTTTTACATGATAGCTTTAGCTGTTGGGATACTTCTTATTTTACAGGTTCCATTGTAAAATGTTTTAAAAACATTAAGCATATGTTTTTGTATTTAAATTTTGGTGGTTTGTAATGTTGCTGTATTCATCAAATAGACCTTGTATCTTCTCCCATCTTCACTGCTCTGAGTTCCATTTCAATATCTCAGTATTGCACTCACTTATTTTCCGAGCAAGAGCGACTATATGTATTTGGAGTTTAACTTCCTAAAAACTTTTGCTGACTTTTTTGTGAATAATTTAACAAGGCTTCATCTCTTAGTATGGTCCATGGCTTTTCAGTTGGGTGGGGGTGTGTCTAATTGAATATTTGATATTAGTTATGTTATTGCATTTTATCTAATGTACACGTGTAATAATTGACAAGAAAAAAGTTGATTTGTTAAATAAATTCATGTAACTTATGATTTGATATCCTTCACATATACATGTGTTTTATTATTACCAATGCTTTTAAAAAACCCTTTGTCTTCAAGTTTGAGCGATTTTATTTATATACAATTATTTTTTAAACAAGCTTCTCTTGCACAAGAATGTCCGGATTCCCATGTTACATGTAAAGAGTCATTTAAGAAAAAAATTCAGTCATGTTCAGTTCTAGTAGCCCTACCTTTAGAATTTCTTCCCACCTTTAACCATATTGTATTGGCATGCATTCTTTTACTGTATTGGAATTAGATATGGGAGATGATTTGTATTACCCCTCTTCATAAAAGGTTCACAATTTATTATTTTATGTAGCATGGCTAACACTTTGATTTTGATTATTTGATTGACAGGAGAATTGTTGGTGTAGCACACGTTGAGGATCTTGAATCCATTACCGATGCTGCTAAGCGTGCAGCCAGTGAAAGGCGAGCACTTGATTTAGCTAAGACACTTCTCAAGGAAAGAAGAAAATATGAAGGCATTTCTGACATTATTGCAACAATTCGGCAATTCTAGTCATTACAAGGGTTAACCATATGGATATCTCCATTATGCATTGTGTATTACAATATATTATCTTTGAAATTCTGGTTGAACTTGTGTACCATTAGATGACTGTCAGCATTATGCCTAACAAAAATAAAAACTTTTATTTCCGTGCAATTGTAAGGTTGTTTGCATTATAATCTTGTTTGCATTATATATATGTATCCTCGTCAGACTCAACTTGGTAGGAACTTTATCCACTAGACCACGATTTCCTTTCCCTTATGTTGTTACTAATAAAAGTTTCTAGTAAGTGTAGGTTCCATTTTTCCCCCTTTGTATGGACACATAATTCATCATTCTAAATTATTGTTATATGGTTTCATCTTAAAAATAATTGGGAATGAGATCAATAGTCTAACAAATATTTAAATCATTTTTTATACCGTGAGAGATTTAATTTCTAGCATGTCACCTCCAAAGAAGTATGTCGGACAAGGTGAATGATTATTTTTGACTCATTATTAACAGATATCTTCATGACAATTGGTGAAAGGTTGGGTTGTGACTCTGATAATATGTTAATATTTCATTTCAAAACTAATTAATAATGAAAGAAGTAACCCAATAAATATTTAAAAATTCCTGAAACATTATGGCAGGTGATGTGAGATTTTACTTGGATTGTATATTCAAATGTGATATTTTAAGTGTTGCTTTTACTGATGTGGTATTTTAATTTTTAAGGTAGGGGAGAATGAGGTCCATTTAAAAAGAATGATCACTATCTTATTGGTTTTACCAAGTTTCTTCAAGGGCTAAAAGGATGTAATAAGATTGGTTTGATATAAGCTGCTGTATATATTTTAGGAGTCGGACTCCTCTTTATTAGTGTTGTACAAAATGTAACAAAAAGTATGACAAAAAGATATTATTATCCCTTTATTCCACTTTTATCCTAAAATTAAGTGTGAAAAGATCATTTCTCTCTCCAATAATGGAGAGGATCCCTACTCATATTTCATGGCTTTTTAGTGAAATAAATACTCAAAGTTTACCCCTTGCTCTTAACTACTTTTACACTGAGGTAATCGGCCAAAAGATAATTATTTAATTTAATAAAAAAAGAGATCCAAATAGTTACATTTAGCATGGTGGACAATAGAGGAAACCTCTTGAGTACCCTCCTCAATCCAATACATCTCTCTAAAATAATAAAAAGATAAGGTTACTGGGCAATGAGCAGCGTTATTGTTGTCTCATAATAACTTGAGTATGAGTACTTTTTTGGAACAATTTTTTGAGTTGCAAACTCTCATTCACAAGCTCGTGGAACTGGGAGTGTCATGATCCTGCCTTTTTAATTGTTGTTGTTCCGTGCTTGAACCAATTGTAAGCAATCCGATTCAAACTCCACCTTAGTGAAAGAGAGATCAACATCAAGTTTAAGAGCCCATATAATACAACTCCAAAAAGTTCATCAATTTACTCCACCATTAAACAAGTCACATATGCATGATTCGGTAGCTAATGCATGAAATTTTGTAGCTTGACACTAACAGTTTACCTTAATGGCTTTGTTTGAGAATATGGTTTTAGAAGGGAAGGGAATGAAAGGGATGACTTTAGAAAGTATTTCCCTTGTTTGGGAGTTGAATGAAGGAGAGAAGAAGGTTTTGAGGTTTTTCAATCCCTCTAAAGTCCTTCATGTCAATATTTTTATTGGTCTTCAGTTTGGGGTTTTCAAGAGACAAAATATCAAAATAACTAAATATTTTTAGTAAAATTATATATTATTGTTTATTTTTCATTGTTAATTATATTTTTAAAGAAAAATAAACAAACATTCTTGCAATATTATTAGTTTTACCCTCTCTCATAAAATTCATACTTCCAAATAAGGGAAGAGATTGTCTTCCTTTCCCCTTCCATTCCTCCTCATTCCTAGGCCTTTGATTCCCCTCGTCCCTTTCTCTCCTAAGTCGCAAACAAAACCTAACTATCTCGGAAATAACTACTTGACCAGTGTCAACATTCATCCACATTTGCTTTAATACAAAACACTTAGCGGGAGTACATCTTTTATCCAAAAGAGTGTGACACTTCATATGCATTTTTTTATTGGTCAAAAAAATATTTTATTATTAAATTTTTAACTTAGTTATATTTTCTTAGTAATTAGAAAAAGTAATATATAAAGTGAGACACTTTTGTGGGATATCACGTGATAGAAACATACATGTGTCATACATAAAATCAGTAAACTATATAATATTGAGGAAATAAAATCTAGTACTTCATGATTTGTGTAGAAATAAAAAAAGAACCGAGATAGTATACAAGAAAATATAAGAATGTTAGATATACACAATTTATTTCACAAGTGGGGAGACTCATTGTTTCGTCTGTCATAATAGGTATAACTCTTTGGTATGGGTCATTCTTTAGAACATAGCATACATTAGCCATAAATCAAATGACCCATCACCATACATTAAGTCATAAGCCCTATTTGAAAAACAATATCACCGTTTTAGAACTAACACTACCGTTTAACGAGGACCAGTCGCCACATCCCTGAATTGGGCTTCCATAAATAGTAGAAAATGAATAAGGATCATCTTCATTATCTTGTTATTATTTCCCTTGTTTTTTGTGATATTTGTCTCTCCATTAATGGAGATGACACTTACTCATAGAAAATATTCTATATAGGACTAATCATCAACATCAACATCATATATATATATATATATATATATATATATATATATAATATATAGTATTTTATATGTACATATATATTGCTATTCTAACTATTACGCAATTTATCTTTTACCACAAACCCACATCCTAATCAACTTTTACGTAAGTAATCCTATTTTAATTGGGTAGGATAGTTATGGACATTTTTTTTACTAACAAGTATTCATGTCAGTTGCATTCTCGGTAATTCAAACTCCATACACACAGCCAATTAAGTTATAACATTTCATGGGTTGTTTTTTGCATATACCAGTCTCTATGTTTGAATACATAGATATTGGTTGAATTCAGTTAATTACTGTCTGCTTGCAATAGGGGAAATAGTAAAACTAATAAAGAAAAAATAATGATACTCGGATAATTAAAAATTCAAATATGTTTCCTATTCACAAATAAAATTTGATTAAATTACTATGTCGCCTCAACTAAAATTAAAAAAACTAATTAACTTTTCAATTTTTATAAATAAGATATTCATTCAGAATTTTGGTTTTCATAACATTCCAAATAGATAATTTATTTCTGATACAAAATATATCAACAAAAATGTGGGATCTTTGTAATAGGGGTGAGTGTAGGACGAGTTGAGATGAGTTAAACATGTCCCTCATCTGTCCTTAAATATTGACCGGGTCAGTTTTTGAACTCGAACTCGTCCCTAATTAGAATGGGACGAGTGAGGAATGGGTCCAAAATAAAACGGGTTAAGATAGAGACGAGTCTGAGTTGGAAAATGACAAAATGACAAATGCAAAAAAAAAATCAAATCTTTAACCATTCACAATCCAATGGCAATTCTAAAACATATTAATATTTAAGCCATTCTTAATCATCTTAATATTATTGCATTACTTAATGATAGGTTAAAATAATCTTTTTAATTCTTATACAAGTTGCAAAAGATATTTTAATACCCAATCTCAATCTTATTTTTTTGATATGATTTGTTTTCCATAATGCAATCTTTGATTTTTTTATTTTTTTGAATCCCTAGAGATTTATTTTTTATCAAGGTATGGAGTTTAATCAAATTGATATAATTTGATTCAAATTACATATTCTCGGATCTTTAATTTATTTGATAATCAAACCTTAATAAAAACAAATTTTTAACTCATTCATTTTTTTATTGAATAATTTTGAAGAACGTTTTTTTACGGACAAAATTGAATATTCACGGTAAGGAATAAGGATAATATGATAAGTAGTATGAATATGTTGTTTGGGCTTGTAGGTATTTTAGTTATGTGGAATGAACATAATGAGCACTGATAGGTGTTTATTCAACTATTCTTGATATAACTATAAGAGATGAGTCGGATAACCCGAACATAGACCCGAACACATCCTTTTTTATGACAAGTCTATCCCTTTTAATCAGATTTGTCATTTTTTATTTATTTGGGCGAGTCAGACTCGTCCTTATGTCATCAGGTTAGGACGGATCAACGGGTCGAGTCTTACTCACCCCTACTTTATAATAATCTCTCATATAAAATATACATCAGGAGTAATTTATTTATATGAAGTTAAATTGCTCTAACTTTTACATCCTTAATGTTTTTAAGGAAAATGCATAAAACTTTTCTAAATTTGATGTTTTTTTTTATAACTAATCACCGTAAATTATTATTCTTGTTAATTATCTCTTAAATTTTATTAATTGGTGAAATTGGTTTTTGTATCAAAATATTATTAAGTTACTAATCTCTCATATAAATATAATTTTTTTCAAAATAAATAATCCATTTATATATATTAAGATTAACTCATGTATTTTAAATATATGCAAAGTGAATATATTTGATTATATATCTATTAAAAATACATAGATGATCTAGAAGAAATACAATTGTTAATCAACAAATAGATCAATATAAAATATATTTTATAAAAAATCAAGAATTAACTCATCCAATATTTTATTTAATAGTCAATAATAGAAAAAATTATCTAATATATTCAATTACAATCTTCAATCTTGTCGGTAATATATGTTCCACTCATCGAATCTGAGCCGTTGTTAAATATATGAGTAAATTACACTGACACCCCATAAGTTTTAGTGAACACTCACCCCTCATTGTTTTACACTTACACAAACACATCCCCTAGTTTTTATACTTTCAATTCAGTGACCACCCAACATAAGAAATAAGTGTAATCTTTTAAAAAAAAATGTGATAAACGCAATTAAGTTAAAAAAACATAATATATTGTGTAGGCAAGTCTAAATAATATACAAATCAATGTATCTTTATTATTTTTTGTTACAAAATATATCAACAATTCTAAAGAAATATTGTTTAAATTACTCTTATAATATAGTGTAATGAACCAAAAATAATAAAGAAATATTGACTCATATATTATTTGGACTTCTCTCCACAATATATCGTGTTTTGTTTAACTTAATTGTATTTATCACATTTTTTTGTTTAAAATATTACACTTATTTCTTATGCAGAGATGATAATGAAAGTAGTTGTGTTTGTGTAATGAAAATATAAAAATTATTATGGGAAGTTTGTGTAGGTGTAAAAAAGTGGGAAGTAGTTTGTGTAATTTCACTAAAACTCATGGGGTATCAGTGTGATTTACTCTAAATATATTTTTAATTTTGAATAGGAAATGGATTCATTTATTCGAAAAGTAAGTTGAAAAAATTTATTTTATATCTTAGCCATTAATTTTACTGAGATATAATAGTTTGAATTAATGAATAAATCATTCTATTTCTCTATAATTAATGACTAATACAAGGAGTAAATTTTTTAAATTTATTGTTGGATTAATTGAATATTCCAAATATGCTTGCTTTTGTTTCTCATTTCATTTTTTCCTTTACTAAGGTAGAGTACAATTATAAAAACCACTTACTTATTTCCAGTTATTTTTAATACAAATATTCCAATTAATACATGCAACACATTGAATTTCATAAATCAACTCTGTGATTTCAAATTTTCCTTTCACTGATTTTCCATTTCTTTCTTTTCTTTTTAAGACCGAACAGAATTACTGATTCAAGTACTAATTGTTCAATACGTACTAATTATTATTTTTAATTTAAAAATACTTGTGTAGGGTATATTTGTAAGTTTATATAAGTAATTTTTTAAAGTTTAATATTTATTCACCGATAATATACAAATTTATATATGATTAGTCCATAATTTATTATTCATTTGAAATACTTTTATTTAAGAGTCAATAATAATTAAAAATGAATGTTGATTAATACAGTAATAATGTAAAAAACTTTTATATCATTAGTGTATAATCTTTTTCTCAATTTTTTATCCCATACAATGCACATGTTGTAATTCTTTATATTATTTTGTAATGAGAAAATGAAGTATACATTAACAATATAAAAGATTTTTAAATTGTTACTATCTCATTTATCTTAATTTTTAATTATTGTTGACTATTAAATAAAATTAATACAAATAAATAATGAATGATATACCGATTGTATAAATCTTTTGCATATTTATTACACTCTTTTATAGTATTTGTTTATTAAAATTTACTTAAGTAATAGAATTCATTACAAACAATATTGATTTTTAGCACATTTTATTTTATTTTTTAATACATTTAATATTTATTCAAATAAGATTTATCGCCATTGGTAAATTTCCTTGAATAATTAATACATTAAAAGACATTTAATATATATATATATTGTATTTTAATACGACTAATGTCAATGTTATTAAAAGAAAGTTTTTGATGAGTTCAAATTTTAATAATATTTTTTAAAATTCTTACCTTAAGCACATGAGGTTGATCCTCGTTTGTAAATATATTTTATGAATGCTATTATAGAGACAATGTCATTAGAATAAAACTTTAGATAACCTTATATTAAAATAATATTTTGTAAAATTTTTACCATGTTTTAGTAAAGTTGTTATTTTAAAATTCTTACCACACTTTAGTCCTTAAACATTAAGTAAACGAGATACTTTTGTTGTTCACCATTTTTTTTATATTTTTTATTTGTCAATTTAGACGTTATTAGTTCCTAAAAGGGGAATTTTTATACACTAGACTATGGGGACTTGCTTAATCACTAATAATATTTCTAGTGGTGAAAATTGATCCCTAATTTTTTAGTTAATTAAAAGACTAAAGTGTCTCACGTCTTTATTCTGAAATGGTAAGTTTTTTAGTCTTTCATGTGACGAAAAGTATCAACGTAATTTTTTTTAGATTTTTTAGGGACCAAAGGTATCAATACATAAATTTCATCAATTAATAAAAATACATATAACCTGTCAAAAAAACCTAAAACACTTTATTAATAATCAAGACGTTTGTTTTTTAAAATCATTTTTCAAAAGCCTAAAATGTTTTTTTCAAACGGAAAAAAAGTGTGAAAAAACAATTTCAAGATTTTTTGGTACTATCAATGATATCTCTCACATTTTTTGGTAATGTATTAATATCTTTCGGAGTTCGTGACTATCTATACTAACAAGTATCACTCTCAGGAATCGAATCATTGAACTTAGGAATCCAATAACATTATCTACCACTAAATCAACTCCTTGTTGATACACCTTTTTCAAGTAGATAAAACAAAAACCAACAAAACATAATTATTGAACTGTTCCCATACTTACTAACTCACAAACCCACCAAAGTCCAGGTCAAATTTATAAGGCAATACGAGGGCTATTGTAGGAGAGCACATCTTCTATCTTAAGATTCATATTATTTTATGTATTATTTCATTCTCATTTATCAAAAAATATAAATTTAATTTATATTTAATTTACCTTTTACTTTTTTTAACTAATAAGATGTAATATATAAACTTCATATAAAATTTGGGATATGAGATATATCTTGCTTTTCTACTGGCCATAGCCCTACACTTCTCCACATATTTCTTATCTTTATTATTACAACTGAAAAAATAAATATATCCACATAGTCTTATGCGTTTTATACTCTATTAGAATATCATCTCACATTTATATTTAATTCATTACTAAAAAATAATATGTATAAATTATAGATGATGTATTGATTATGTATAAATAATTATACACTGACATCCAGTGGTAGTTGTTGATCTAAAATTTAGGGATAATAATGTTTAATTAGAATTTATAACTAAAACTAATTGAGTAATTATAAAAAACATATATTATTAGATCAAAGATAAATTTTTCAGCTATTTTTTTCCAATAAAAATTACTTTGTTGTCTGTAATAAATTCATCTTTTAGCTTATTACGTTGTTTGCATTGTTTAAAATGATATTTATATTATTTTATCAATATAAATATCAATAGGTTGAGAGTTTTCAAACTTAAAAGGCTAATGACACTAATAATGAAACATTGAAATTAATATCTCAAACTAATATTCTATTGCTCATTGAAATCCCGAGTATATATAGTTTGGACAAAAATACACATATTATCAATATTAAATAACTTATAAACATCCTTAAGATATATAATATTAATACATACATAATCTCTTTCATCAAGTTTATAGTAATTATAAAGTCAAACTAAGTAATATTATTATAAGCAATATCAATATCTATACGTGTAAAAGAACTTGATTCATTATGTATAACTTTTAGAAGTATCGGAGAAGTTTGGACTATAATTATTTATCAAGTTACAAATTAAAGAAATACATGAGTTTCAATAAGTATATGAATAAACACATCATTTTGGTGTAAGTAAAATGAATAAATCTGATGTTCCAAAAAGTGTGTATATCACTTGTTATGATTTGTTGCAAAAATATATTTTATAATTGGAAGTTTAATATTAAATATTTTAAAAAGTGTGCATCACACATGTATCTTAACATAAAGAATAGTGAGTAAAAACATAAAAAATAAGTTTGAACTTTGAACTCAGTTACTATTCTAATTATAAAAAATTACTATTATATATTTTTTTGGTGAGAAATGGTGTACAGTATTAGCCGAACTTGTACAAATATTGCTTGGAAGTTGCAACAAATTTTTTTTCAGAATTTATGGATGTTAAAATATAGAATATGTCTACAACATAAACAACTGTCTAATAATATTTAAATTGTTTCACGCCAAGGTTACAAATTGCCTCAATGATAGTTATGAAATTATTTTCACACCTATGAGGATATTCTTTTTTAGTGCATCACGTATTGGTTTAAATTTGATGGAAAAAACATTCACACTATAGATTTGTTGTACTTTTTTTATCAAATGTTATCCATCGCCTGGAAATTCGGATAATCCAACAATGCTCTTTGATTTATGATTGAGAAAAAATGTATCTATGAATTTTACAAATTGTACTATATTGTCAAAATTTTATTTTTAATTATTATCAATTTTTTAGAAAAAATAATACAAATGAATAGTGAATAAATAATATAGTTAATATATATAGATATTTACATTGACAATGTATATATATTACGTTCTTTATCATCACTGTAATAAATCTTTAAAATTCAAATTCTTCAGATGATGTATTTGAATATTGTGATCAAATGATAGTTTTAAATGTTTTAATCCTTATATATATTGTATGTTGATATTATAAATACATTTTTTTATTTAATTCACCTTATTAAACTATTTTATCATTCAAACAAAGATAATATTGACTGATCCATGAATTTTCTAGATACACTTAATCTAAATAAGATACGTGTATTCTAAATTTCATTGTATGGAAATTATTTACTTTCATTGAAGTTCCTACCATATAAGTTCCTACCACATGTGGAATAATTTGCATTACCAAAGACAAAGTATAAGATTACCAACCCACCTTTGCCAAATGCATATAAATTGAGACCCCTTCATCTATTTCTTGTGCCATTCCTAGCTTATAAACTGTATCATTTCTTCTTCACATTCCATCCACTTTCCCTAAGTACCCATTTCCATTGAGCCATGTCAAATCCTACGCCAAATTCTAACCCAAAGAAGAGTAAGGGTCGCCGAAAGGTTGAAATGAAAAAGATGACTAATGGAAGCAACCTTCAAGTAACCTTTTCGAAACGCCGTAGTGGACTTTTCAAAAAAGCTAGCGAACTTTGCACTCTTTGCGGTGCAGAAGTTGCTCTCATTGTTTTTTCCCCAGCCCATAAGGCTTTCTCTTTCGGCCATCCTAGCGTTGGGGCAATCATAGACAAGTATAAGATGAGATGTCCACAATACAATCAAGATATAGGCACCATGCAGTTTATAGAGGCTCATCGTAATTCCAATGTGCGTGAACTAAATGCTTTGCTAACAAACATTAATGCAGATTTGGAGACTGAGAAAAAGTGCAGCGATGAACTGAACCAGCAACGTAAGGTGTTGCAGGAGCAGTGCTGGTGGGCTACACCGATTCAGGAGATGAACAATCCTGAGCAACTTGATCAGCTAAAGTTGGCTCTGAAGAATCTGAAGAAGGACGTTCTTGGCCATGTGGAAAAACAGCTTTCAAATCAAGGTGGTGCTGCTAATAACCCACAATCTCAATTTTTTGCAGGTGGTTCCTCTTCTTCAAACAACAATTTGCAACTATCTCAGTTGTTTCCAGCTCCTCCACCATCTCAGGTATTTCCGGTTCATCAACCTCATCAGATGCTTCATAATCAGCCTATGATGATGCCCAATCATCTTTTTGATGGATCTGGAATGATGCATCACCCTACCTTCAATAACATGGATGGATTTGGACCAGCCAGTAGAATATATTGATCCGTTTCTTCCCTGAAAAGTGCCCCATCTTGGTTTTCAATCTTTTTTTTTGGTATTTTAATTCCCATCTGGATTAGTTTCATTTGGGAATGATAAGGGTTTGAATTTTGATTTTCTAGCTTGTGTTCTTATGGCATGTCTGTCATTTGCTCTTCTCTTTTATGTACCAGTTGGGATGGATGTATTGCAATTTGGATGCTTTGCAATTCTATATCTATTATCTATTGTCAAATAAAGGGCACTTTTAGTACATATTTAGTTATTTACAGATCTCTTCAAAAAAATTTAATCTTTTGAAATCTTATAAATCATTTCGGTGGTGATAAAAATTTAAGGACCATCGAATTATGAACTGCCGTAACAAAATATAAAAAAAAAATTAACATCGTTCCTAAAACCGACTGGTCTGGTTAAATCATTTATGAATTATAGTTAGCACGGTTGAAATTTGTAACTTTTCAAGATTTTCAATATTTTTTAAAGAAAAAATAAATGAATAATAACATATACTTTTATGCATAAATGTTTAATTTATTTGTGGTACATACCTTTCAAATCATCAACGGAGAAAAGATTGAGATGTGGATGAGGATCCTTGTTTAAGTTAACAGTAATTGATTAAAGTTTATGTCCTGGTCTAGAATTGTATTGAAAGAAAGCATTAGAGATACTCATCAAATACAAAAAAATGAACTGCATAATACAAATAGATGAGTTCGTACATCACTCTCCAAAAGATACCTCATTACTCCTAAGACAAATAAACGAGTCGAATATAAACTTTAATCCTTAATCAAATTTATTATATGCATCATATCAAATACCTCATTACTTGCGAATGACCAATTAAACTTAACCAAAATCAATATCACATACCCGATTTTTTTAATTCTCTAAAAGACGCCTAAGCAAATTTACTATACATCTCGTTTTTAGTCAAACAATTTCAAAATTTATTTTCAGATATTCTTTTACTTAAAGTGGGATTTGAAATACCATGTAGTAAGAAATGTGATTTTGAAATCCACCATTAATCTTTAATGTCAATACATTAAAAGAATTTGGAGTGATGAAGGAATGAAATATAACATAGACACTTAGGAGAATGAACAAGAGTCTTATGTCTTAACAGGAAAATAACATGACGAAGAGGATGTGCGTCATAGGCGTATGACATCAAGAGTATACCACTAGAATTGATGGTCAATTACGATAAAATAAATTGTAAATTTATTTTATAAGCGACCCCAATTATAAATTAAATGATTTAATAGCTTGGAGGATATATTTAAAAAAATCCAATAATTTAGAGACCTACAATAAAAAACAATACCCTCAATTTTTTATATATTTAAAAGGAGTGGAATTTTTATTATTATTAATGATCCTTTTTCTCAGTAAATATGATTATTAAACATGGGATTACATAGAATGCAAATGAATGTACTTATCTGAACATGGTAACCGTTGGATAGAGAGCAATAATTGAACATTTTTACTATTTCATGTGCTTATTCTAATTTTCACTTACTTTTTTTATTATTTGATTTTATGTATGCATACATCGTCTTATGTAATTTCAACTATTGTAATATTAGATTTTATGCAATTTTAATTATAGACACTATTTGAATGTAAAATTATTTTTTGAGAATTAAAATATCGAGTTTATAAATACTATGTGATAGTGAGTATCTTACTTGAATATAATGATATCATAATATTTTATTCCTTGTTATATAGATCGGAGGATCCAACTTAGGGATGACAAAAATATCAGTCAAGTGAATACCTACTAAAATACTCACAAGAATACCAATAAAAGTAGCTTAGTATTATGATATTCGAGTAAATAAATTTTATCAATTAAATAATTGATATATATCATACATTTTTATTATATTAGAATTATATAATATCTATTTTATTATTTTATAAAAAACTTAATTATTAAAATATAATAATATATTTACATGTAAATAAATTTTATTATTTATTTACTAATTATATATATATATTGATTATTATTAAATATATAAATATATATTTAAACTTAAAAGTCCATTTACATATCTATTATCCACATGGGCATCTATAAATATTACGTTTATGGGTACATGAAAACGATACTAGTTTCACTTCACCCTGTAGTCATCCTTACTCCAATCCAAACTATGACACTTATTGCACATTCTTATATTAATTATTTGGTGAATTGTAACTGCCAAACTTATTTTGATTCTGAATCTGTCACAAATAGATTGAAACAATAGGAAAATTAAGCAAGAAGCATCACGCCTTTGCATAGCTACATAATTATCATAATATATTTTAGTATAATATTTATACACTGTTAATATAAAAATATAAAAAAAAAATCTTACAATATTAATACATACATATTTTTATAAATGTATTTTGTCATAGAGATGCTATGAGATTTTCTCAAAAAAAATTGGGGTTTAAAATAAAAAACTTGAGGTCCAAGAAGTGTATCTATCTAATAGGATAATTTGGGCCTACAGTGGGCAAAAGATAAGCAGGCTGCAGAATTTGGTCTGAAAGAATGGTCCATACTCCATATGCATGAGCATATCTGTCTATAGCATTAGGCTTATTGATCATATTCTTTTTGGGCTAGGACTCGTTTAGAAACACGAAAGTATTGTCTTGTTTTTTACGTGTCCGAAGGAAAAAAGTCCGACATTATGGTTTGCTACTAGCAGCTACGTGACAATCTTTTAACCATAACCATACTAAACCAATGTCATAAAAGAATAAATAGTGATATGCCCTTCCAATCAAGTTGCAAAATAACATCGAATCACTAAAGTTGTGATGATCAGCTTAGTAGTTAGTAAGAAAGGTTATATTTAAGAGTCTAATGTAAAGTTTTTTAAGAGTTTAATACTATGAATATGCAATTCTCTATATGCACTGGTAAAATTCCACATTTTAAAGGCATGATTCATCTACTATTTTTCCGTGCTAAAAAGTTGCCAAATACTTCTGGAATAACTTCGTTAAATTAGTAAATATCTAAACCTATCGAGATTTACATAGACAAAATACTTATATTAAAAATATATGGCATCCTAGATACCCAAGTTAAGGCCACACACCCCTAAATCCTCCATAGAATATTTCTTTCTTGCCTTCCATCTATAGAGTATAAAGATGTCCTTATAAACAGACCCTCCCTAAAAACAGATGTTACACAAAATTAAAGACAATCATGACCTTTCATTTGTACCCCACCTACGAATTTTGAACTAACTCTACTTCATAGTTATCCCTATTTGCCTTTTTCTTATAGTTTACCTTCTCATCCTTCCATCTCCAAAATAAGCTGTCACATAGAGTACTAGTCCAATTTGGGCAGACATAGGAACCCAATTCCAAAAAGAACGCATCGTTTGAAAAGGATTCATTGATGTTGGTTTTTTCACTGCATAGTTGTTGATGGTGAAATATTATTCCCTATTGCAGCAGGTGACCAGAAATCAGCACCGTTGCTACTTGCCACGTGTACGGTGCATTCCATAGGGATCAGGCAAAGACCCCTGCTCCTCAAATCTTTCGTCACTTCCTCTCCATTGTTATCTCCGTCTCCCTGAAATAACGCGTGTGCAATAAATAAATAAAACTTGTAGGAGTTACCTTTAAATAGCAAAATGTCACTTTGACTGTGATGTGAGTTTCACACCTGGGTCAACATTTTCAAGTAAAGTCATGCTGTATTGCCCACATTAAAAAAATGTTAATTTGGGTTCTAACTTTTGCACAATTCATTGCTATTGGAGTTTTTATTTTTACATTTTCACATGGACTAAATTTTTTGGTATTGGATATCTCTCACTTTTTAGGTAATGAGTTAATCTTTTTCGAGATTCTTGTCTCTCCTAATAAATATCGTTCATAAAAATTGAATATGGACCTTGATGATGTAGTAGAGTTTTACACCACTGAACCAACATATTGTTGATTACATGAACTAAATTGATCGATAGTATGCAAAATCAGGCCAAATTGACATTTTTTTTAATCTCTCAATAAATTAACATATGTCAATCTCTCAATAAATTAACATATGTCAATCTCATACCTAAATGTTGTTTTACTATTACTTCCCTCTTAATTAAACAATGATTAGTTGTAAATTTTGTTTCGAAAACTAAGTGATATTGAAAAATCACAAATATTAGGTAGAAGAATGTAAAAATGATAAGAGATAGGACGCACAAGTTGGTGGTGTGAATAAGGCAAGCGTTGCAGGTAAGGGGAGCAAAGGACTTGAACTTGGTCTTGTAAAAATTTGATGTAGCCCATGGCCTCGTGAAGCACTGAAGCTGTATCTGTCTGCGCATGCAGTTTCAATGTTGAAAACTCAATTCAATCAACACCATTTTCGAAAATTATCATTAATCAAGCAAATTAACAATCTCTAATTCTATAAAAATAGATTAAATTCACCTTGCCAAATGGAGAAACAAGCTGTTGTAATGCAGCAATTCTTTCCCCAAGTTTCTCCTTTCTCTGACATGCCAGGTAATTCATCAAACTCTATGACAATATATAATGTAGCTTAAAGCATGTTATATACTTCCATTTACAAAACCATGTTGTAAAATATTTTAATTGGAAAAAGACATAACATGTGTACTGATTGTATAAATGTTTGGTTAAAGGGAAGAAAGAGAGGGACATGCAAGCACTCCATTGTTGAATTTTCTTACCTTTGCATGTCCAGTTGAAGTGGGGTTATCTGCTTTGGTCTTCTTAGGTGGTCTCTGGCTTCCAACCCCTGCTTTTGTAACAGGTTCTTGTCCAGACCCATTTCGCTTTTTCTGCAAACTCTTCAACTAAAAACAAAGAAAGAGACATTAATCTCATTAAAGTCCCAGAACTATAAAAATAAAAAATAAAAAACTATTGAGAGACAAACATCGGGCTTAGAGAAGGAATTGAAGATGGTGGTGTTGTTGCAAGAAGAAGCAGAAGAAGAATCACTGGAATTAGTGATGACAGATTTCTGAGGGGTTAATACATTGGTAAGGTCCTCTTCATTTTGATAGTTGCCAAAACATAACATTTGTGGTGCAATGTGAATGGGAAAAATAGGAGAATAATCGGTAAGGTTGGTATTGTTGTTGTTGTAAGTCTGGTCCACACCAAGACCCAATGCATTATCATCTTCATTATCATCATCTGCCAATAGTAACTGAGAGAAACTGGTCCCAGTGATTGTTGTTGTGTTCTTCAAATGATGGTCCACTCCAAATTCATGCTTGGCCTCCATTAAAACTGCTACTGAAGTTGGAATGGGTTGGGTTGAAGGAGAAAGAGACAGAACTAGTGAGGGAAGTTAATGAGTAAATATGTTGATGTCACTGCTGATAAATGTAAAGTACAGCTTTGAAAGAAAACAAGGGAGTGAAGTAAATAAAGCATCGGTTACAAATACTTGGGCTGAGTGTGAGTGACTGGGCTCTTTCCAAGGACGGCTTCGGTTTTCGGCAACCAATGGTCAAACCCACCTAGCCCGAGAAAACCGTGGTTGAGCCCTCCAACGCGTACCATTTCATTACATTTTACTTTGTATTATAAATATTAATTAAAGAGAAATTCCATAATTTGAATTAATAAATATATCTATTCTATTAGATTACGCTAGAATTGATGACTAAGATCATGGTAAGTTTTTAAATTTATTGTTAGAGTAGTTAGATCTTCATTCATTCATTCATATTTAATTATCACGATTCTTTAGAAAAAGTAATTAAAATAAATGATATAACAACTGTGTGTATATATTTATATATTTTTATGCCAGTGGTACATCACCCATTAGAGATTTCATGTTGAAATATGAAACAAATCTATTTGAATATATGAAGATATCTTAAATTATCTTTGATATCAAGAAAATATCATTATTATATATTTGAATAGATCATTTAAATTATTTTGTTGTATGATTTGTTTTCTTCTTATCCAATTAAGAGTCTATTACTAGTGTAAAAAATAGAGATTAATATTATATATTTTTATATCAAACAATAATCACAATATCATCATTCATAATTTTCATCAATAAAATTTACTGTTTTTATCATTTTACATTTTACTAGTATAAAAAAATGTTTGGTTTGACATTTTATTTTGATTAATTATTTTGGTGTGTTAACATATTATTCATCACAATTTGACATTTTTAGAATAGTTTAGACCGAAACTATTTCTAGATATTATACACGTGTGTGATTACCCCGAGTAAAACACAGTCTCCCTCTTTTCTCGCATTAACATCGGGAGAATCACTCCACTCGCTCTGCCAAGTGCCAACCCTAGGCACCGCAACGCCACCTTCAGTCTGCCACCGACACAACCCATCGCAATGCCACAACTTATGAGTTCCTAACTCCAAATCGCCATAGTCCACAAAATCAAATTCTTGTTTCCAACCCGAAATCAAACCCTCGACTCCATACTCCCACCACTATGTCGAAACCCTCACCAGGATCTGATATTTCATTCTAGTCTACGTCGCCAATCATTAAAGTCTTTCTCCGGCAAAAAAATTGTCGGTCACGCCCAGGGGAGTAACACTCTCTAAATTCGATCATCATTGTCATGCACGTCTCCTTCAAATTCTTCGTTGAGGACTTTAGTTCCCTCCATGACCGCACAAATGCCATTTTATCTGTCGGTGTCGGATGCAATACCGTCACCTTGCCACCATGTATTTAGTATGGTCCGTTGTCGCTAATCATTACGAAGATGACACTGGCAAGACAACACAGAGATACAATAAAGTTGGGTACGAAAAGATTCCACTGGCCAAGGTTTGAGAATAACATATAGGAACGATTGTGTGGTTGAATTATGGCTTGTAAATCCCACTCGATTGTTGAAAGGGTGCTATTAGAGGATAAGCTGAAATGATGCAATAGAATTATGGCATGATAAATTAAGTAACTAGTGTATAATGAACTTTTTGGATGAGTACAAGAGCAACCACTATCTTTCATGTCCTCCGTAACAAATGCATTACACGTAAATCACATATAAACCTATGGAGTTGATACTATTTATTAAGGCGATAATCAAGTTAGACATTTCCAAACATATTGAAGTACGTCCAACCAGCTCTCCATCTATATGACATATATAGATAATTATGTGAAGGGCAGACTTTTGTTTTATTCATCTCTAATTTTGTGATTCACGGACATATGCTTCCATCTCTAGGTAGCTGCCAAGACGTGTAAGGCACCATACCCCCCAAAAACCATTTGAAACAAAATCTCAATCTATATCTGCATTTATCACATGTAAACGGCTACAAGTTCCATTCATAATTCTACAACCATATAATAGAAGACTGAGATAGAAAGCGAAAGAAAACTAGACGTACTAAATGAATCCAAACAAAAATTTCAAATGAGACACACATAACATATATCTTGGCCTCGTACACCAGTATCCTACACACATAACGTGATGGATATTTGGTCATGGATATCTGAACTTCCCAACTAGGTGGACTGCAACGAGTCAGACTCGCCACCAATCTTCGAATTGGCGAGATTAGCACCGAGTAAGGAAATCACAACTTGCTTTATTCATTTAATAGCCGAACGAGCTTCTGGTTCAAAGTCTGAAACGGCGGTGACTTTCCCTGTTTACTTGCAAGGCTTTAACCCATTCAACGCGCAAAAGCCTCTCTGGATTTCAGATAAATGCGATCTGTCATCACTAAAACCGTTCCTCCCTCTCCTCCTAGAAATCACATCCCAGAGGGGTGACTATGAAGTTGGCGCGAAGCAACGATAAAAAAGTCACTTCCGAGGTGGCAGGTATCGATCCTAAAGATGATGAAGATTTGTCTTAAGTTGGTGTTTCTAGCGCTCGCCCAACAGTGTGGGTAAGAAATATGTCATTTTTTTTCCTTCCTGTTTCATTCTCTTTATTGAAACAAAATAAAACATTATTGGGTTAGATAGGATTGGGATCGAGTACACTAACTTGGGACAAAGTGATCGTGATCGAGGACACGTGCGCAGCTTGAACAAACATTGGATTCTATGATGGATTCATTCAGGTTGGTACACCTGTTGGTATCATACGCCTCCATGTGGCTGAAATTGGAGCAACCTACGTGAGTGGGCTAGCTGGGGCACGTCCACGAGAACAATTAGAAATTGCAAATTTAAATAAAAAAGAGCGAAGTTGTCTAGGAAAACGAGAACAAAGAGTTAATACCTTCATCTCAATCCCTTCTCACCAAAGTGACAAAAAAAAAAAGAGTGAGCAAATTTGTTATCCCATAAAATGTGTTACTCCATTTATTATTATTTGTGATTGATTGAAAAAATATATTTAAATTAAAATTTTAATAATTTATTATTTTTTGATCAATCATAAACAATGATATATTGAGTGGTACATTGTTTTGAGAAAAAGCAGATGTCATCCTATCATAAAAAGAAAGGGGTTCATTAATGCAAGTATGTTGAACTAGCTTAGGACTAGTAAGACTGTAGTTTTTGGTACATAAGGAAATGGTATCATCTGAATCGCTAATACATAATAAGCTAAATAATGCATAATTAGTATTTTATGGTATAAATATGATGTACTAATTATTTCTTACATGTAGACGATTTTTTTTTCTTTTTATTTCAAACTTAGAAAATTTAAGCTGACCTCGTGTAAATAATAGAGCTTAACGTTAAACTGGAATTTGATTATTTTGACAAACAAATTTTATTTAATATTCACTCACCAAGATCGAAATTTTAACTTTCTTAATACCCCACAGGCCACAGCTTATGTTAGATGCATAAGTGAGACCGTGGATTAAAAACATCTTTCTTAGAATTAACTTTTTATTTAGAGAAACAAGTTTTATCCAATATTTTGCATGCTGTGCAAAAACCAAATAGGTCAAGCTTCTTTTTTTGTTTACGCATTTTCATAAAAGACTTATGAAACTGATGAAAGCCCAGAGGATATATTTTTTAATGAAATAAATAATAAATAATTATATTCATATATTCTATATGCATTTTTATTTATTTTTATTTAAAAGTAAGTAATTACTAACAATACATTGATATTATAAAAAAAACCCATTGTTAATCCATAAATATTAAACTTATAAAAAGTAATCAAATTTTAACTAACATCAGTTAGAAAAGTATACATAAATTTTAGCAATGATTACTTATTTAAGCAATCCTATCAAGGTGGTGTTACTGCACGGACGGGAATCTGCTGTCCCCAACCACGTCTCATAATGAAACAAAATTAATAAAGTTATGAATATTTAATTTTTTTTAATTTACGTGGCATAATAGGATTGGTATGAGACAGAATTTAGAACAACAAATCCTTATCCGTTATGGCACATGTTAATATTTTAATCTTGTTAAATATTTTATATTCAATAATAGTATAATTTCATGTTATATTATTCACCGCCTGGATTCTCGTTGATCGAAAAGGAACAGAAAAGGGAGAATATCAGAATATTAAAACGTATGGAATAAATATTGTTAGCAGATAGACAATGTTGGTTGTATAGCGTGATTGCGGTGCGTGCAAGGCTGCAACTCTTACCATTCTTGTACGATCTTCACGTGCATATTGCTGCATTTCCCATTTTTTTGAACCCCGCGGAGATAGAAAGAAACACAATCACGATTCTACCCACTCCATACCATATAATTAACCGAAAAAAATGTATACACCCGTTGATCATTATGTATAATTTTTTATAGATATTAGTAGGCCAGATTTGGAATGTGTGCCTCAATCTCTCATGACTTCAGTCGAAATAAATAAAAACCGTGTACCATGGTAATGGTTGTCTTGGGGCTATGGTTTGGGGTGGTGTAACATCAGCGGTTCTCCACCTCAATGGTGACTAAATCTTATTGCTTTATTTGATTTCGATCTCATTGTCTTTGATTTAATACAAATACAATGCTATATATGGGTATTCTAATTTGTTTCCCTAAACTCTAAATGCCACCTTGTTAGTTCATGAAGCCCAAAACACCAGAAAATCTAACTCTAACAAAGTGAGAAATCACATTAGATGGACTTGACATCAGGTTATTATTGTGGTTATCAATTCAATTTGTGTTAATAAAACTGGGGCATGATAATTATTACACTAGACTCTAAAAGCCATTTGTTATTACTTATCACTTGTTTGGAACATTGATTGTGAAAAACACATCAAATAGTCACGTTGCTAAAAAGACAGCCCTATGTTCTTTATTTTACCACCAATATAATCATTTTGTGTTTCTTCTAGATCCTTGTTGGATTCAATGATTTGCATATGATGGGCAATACTATAGGCATTTGTTGTTGTAATCTGTAAAATTATATAATAAGGATGAGGTCATGCTGCATTTCGCATAAATAAATAAAAAAAAACCAATGAAGGATAAGCTTTGTTAACTTAAAGACTAAAAATTGTTTCATAGAGGAGGATACCAACAAGAGTGCTCCAAAAGCACTGGCTGAAGTCCGAAAGCTGGTAGATGATAGAAAATACCCTGAAGCTAACTACAGCAGAAGCTGTCAATTTGTCAGGGACCCTTCTGATGTAAGTAATGGCAAAGGGGTTATACATGTTTTGGATGACAATAAGGTAAGAGTTGAAGGTTCAGATATCAGATTCTGCTATTTTGCATCTAACATCCTTTGTTGGAAGGATATACTTCATTTTTGTTGGATTGGTTTATTGAAGGGCGTGGTAGATTATTGGAAACCGTCCCATCAACTTCATAAAAGAAGTTTTCTCTTCAATATTTGGTTCCAATATGATGGAGTGGGTATGCAATAATATTTAGTTTTGTGCATTCCTTAACTCCTTCTCTCAAATTTATATTTGGTCAGTTTTTGTCATTTGATATTTCGTTCTGAATTATAGTAACCAAGATCTACTGTGGGCTAGCAACTCCCTGTTTAATTTCACTTTATTTATTTGGCAGGCTGAAATCATTACTATATGAAATCATTAGTATATGATTGGAAGACAATTGTATAAGAACCCTGTTCTCTGGGAATAAATATGCCATAATCAGATTAGGGACTATGATGTTTTTGTTCAACCTTGTATGTCTGAAGTAAATCTGTATATATATTTAACTTAAACAGTACGAAACAATCCAACAGTAGTTGCATTCTTGCACTGTGTTACAGGAGATGAAGGCCCAGGGTGGTCAACAACTTGGAAATCTTCACTTTGGGCTCATCTTCACAGCAGTGGACAAAAATATCGCATGATAAAACACTTGATTAACTAAGTAGAGCATGATAATGAATGTGATTATGAAGGAGGAGTTTAAATAACCTGTTCACAGCACATCACCCTTTCCAGAATGATGCAAATTTTGTATAGGCCTCATCTTTATGTGATCACCGTAACATTAGCTATCATGTCTATTTCACTTCCACCATGTAAAAGCTTGCCTGAAGTATACTTTTCCTTTCTCATTTCTGAAAGGAAGAGGAAGGGGTGAGGGTTTAGTTTTGTAGTTTTGTTGCAGTAACTGTTTGTTTAAGTTTCCCTGGCACGAGATTATACAATTTCAATTGCTATGTGTCAGTTCAAGGCTTCAAACATATGAACCATCAAACATATGAGCCAGTTGGTGACTACTTATTCTGAATTCGATTGAGTGAGAGGAAACATTATTCCGAATTAACTGACAATTTTTTAAAACTCTTTTAGACAAACTTTTTGTTGTTGAAAAACTACAAACACCAAAGATTTAACAATGCAAGGTATGATAGTTTAGCCTATCCTCTAAATAGTGATAAAATGTTAAGGTTTGATGGATCTATTGCAACCATTTAATGTGCCTAATTTTGGACTATCTATCTCTTTCATAAACTATTTAGGAATTGTGTATTTTAGAATAATTTACAAATTGAACCGAACAATTTATAAATTTTAGTTAAAAATAATTTATATAAACTCAATTTGAAATTAACAATTCCTTATCGAATAGAACCAAGTTAAATTAAATTCTACATGTTTTCACCTCAAATAAATTTCAATATAAATCTTTATTTTCATATTCTTATATAAAATCCTAGTATCTTTTTTCTTAATCAAGACTTTTATGTGCAAAGTGATCTCAAAATTTAAATGCTAAAAAACATTTTCATTTATCTAACAAAATAAGTGGAGTAAATATTTAAATCTAAACAATTTAATAAACTCATAGGACGTTATAAAAACAGAAAATTAATTATAAAAAAAGGTTGAAACTTCAAAATGTAAAAACTAACATGAAACGACATCGTTTAAACGTAAATGACATACTATATCGCAGGCAAAACAGTAGCAGCCAGCACTGAACCCTGAGAAAGCCGTCAAAGTTGTGTTTTTGAATTCGCAGCTCTACTCTGAGATTCACTATAGAAATGGCTTCACGCGTAGGATCCGTGTCTCGCTCTTTCATCTCAACGGCTAGGGCTTCTCTCCGCCCGGCATCGCCTTCTAATCTTCCCGGCATCCGTCCGCCGCCACTCGCCGCTCCTCGCGTCCAGTCCCGCCGCTTTTCCATCCCTTCTTCCAGGTTCTATCCATATTCCACTCTTTTATTGGTAAAATTATGATTTGCTGAAACAAAATGAGATTGTTTGAGGTTGAATTTTTGGTGTTACACAAGCGTATATATGTCTGTCCTCCTAGAATCGATCTTTGACCTTTGGCATTTGATGTTAAATTTGCTATTGAAGTTTCAGCTTTTGTTTTACTTTTATATTTACATGTTGGTGCTGAGCTACAAAAGTATTGCTTAATTACTGTGGATAATGAATAGCTAATTTCATTAAAAAAATCACTGATTTATATGTCATTTTTTGTAATAATTATTTACTTTTGATAAATTCCTACAACTATTTAATGCCCTTGCCTGTTTCGTTTAGATTAGGGCTCATTTCTTTAGGATTGTCACAAAAGTGGTTCTCCAAAAAATGATTTCAGCCTTTTTTTCCTGATAAACATTTTCTAGTGAATTATAAACAATTAAATGTCAGAAGTGATTTGTTTTTATCAAAAAACAATTTTTGAATTATTTAAGCAAAGTGTAGGCAAAAATTGTAATTTTTCTTCTCTGAAGTTCTCTCCCTAACCTCTCGATTATAACATGTTATGGATACAAAATAAGCTAATGCGAAATCTTCCCAGCATATAACTGGTTAAATGTGTAAGAGAGATGTAAATGTCTGCAATCTGGAATTATTTTTTGTAATTTTGCCCCTTCACCGTTTTAGCGAAGTTCTTCTTATTTAATTTACTTGCCGATTTGATATTTAAATCATGAATGTATTCTGTTTTATTTAGATATTTTTTTCGGTGCAGGAACTTGGGGCAGTTGGGCTGCACACAGTCACTGTTGCCTCTGCATAGTCCCATGGTTTTAACCTGTCTCACTTCACACCTTGCTGTCAGTGCCCGGGCTTGTTGCGAGCTGTTCAATGGTACCTTCCGCCGTTCTTGTCAAGATCGCTAATAGTCTCTTTGTGAGTCTTGCTGGTTCCAGCATACATGAAAAATGAAAACAATTTATTTTGTTTTACCATATTGATTTTCAGGCCACTCCCAAAAATGTATTTTAAAAAGTCCATATTCTCCAGAATAGAACCTTAAATTTAGGCCTAATAGATATTAAAATCGCGCTAGTCCTGCCTTTAGATGTATTGGGTACAACTTTCTGAGCCTGTCTAGTTTCGTTGATAAGAAGGTATTAAGATTTAAATTTATAGGGAATGGAAAAGATGGGTGATGCGCGTGGACATCAATCATCCAATGGCAAGAGAAGAATGCTGCATAGTAGGTCCCTTTTATTCCTTTATTAAACATTATAAATTCAATAATACTTTGAATCAAACCATATACAAGTGAGAGATTGATGGTCCTTACTCCTTAGAGTTAGAGATGAACTGCAACTATAGTACTTTTTCCTAGACATTAAAGAAATTATTTTTCTTTGGAACCAACTTTTTTTCTCCTAGGATGCACTTTGGCAATCCATTGCTTCTACTGAATGAATAACTAAGATTGTCTACTTGTTTTTTTTGTAGCTCTTCATTTTTTTAGCAGTTCTACACCATGCATGAGACTATTTACTAAATTATGAAATTGTTTATGTTTTTCAACAAGAAACATGGAGTTCCCACCAAAAGTCACGAGGGTGGGACAATTTTGGGCATTTGTTGTCAATTTATTCCATGCATAAATTTGCTTGCTTTCTCAAAATAAAATCCTTGCCAGAGTCATCCTGAAATGGCTGTATGACAGCCCTTTCATCAGGTTTTCTAATACTACTAATGAGTAAACTACGTTCCTTCCACAGGTGATCCTGATTCCTGAGGTGAGGTTCGTAATCATCATTGATTTATTATGGTTTAACTTTAAATGACCTCCTTGACCCAACTTCAAATCATTTGCTAAAAAAGATTTGGGAATTTTGTGCTATTGAAGTTCCTCCCTGCATGAAATTCTTAGGAGGACAATCTGAAAGCGCCAGGCAGCTAGGCATATTGATATGGTAGTCATAAGCTAAAGTCTGGCCCTTCATGCAAAGGATGATTACAACGTTTTGATCTTAACTCTTCTATGAGTAATTTTATCATGAAACGAAAACAATCTTATATCAGCGTTACTTACTACTTTTTCAATTAGTTACAGTCTTGCCTAGTGATGCTATTTAGAAATTACTGTTCTTTTGTTGGTGTCAAATTTATTCTAAAAGATGCCATGCATGCCCACAAAGATATAATTTGTGAAAAGTTTCCTTCATGTAATGTAAACATGTGAATTAAGTTATCTGATTGGTTGGCTTCCCAAGATTTGTCTGAAATATTTATGCCGTTAGTTTCCTGATCTTACGATGTTTTGTGGATGCAGGTACGTGAATAGGCTGTTATTTGCATGGCTGTCCTCAAGAACATGGAGGATCAATATTTTGGGTAGTATTATCTGGGAATAAACGGTTGTAGGAATCTTGAATGAGACTCTCATTTCTTGTACTATTTTAATTAATTTTGGCTATTTCTGATTAAGGAGGGAAGAACCTCCCTTTTTTCTCTCTAAATTGCAACACCCTCCAATATTAGGCTCTTGATTCTTATCTGGTTTTTGGTTTGTTGTACATTTTTTGTCTTTATTTCTACTGTTTGAGAATAGGGTTGTTTTTCTTGACATTCTTTGGTGGAATGTTTATTGCTGATTGGAGTTTGTGAAAAGAAAGCAGCCAATTGACAGAAAACTCTAGGTTTTGCACAAGAACATAAATCTATTGCGCACACTTTAAGTAAGAGATTAACTTTGTATTCTAGTTGAAGAAATTAACATTGCTAGGATTCCAAAACCTTAACCCTGTTAATAACTAGAAAACAGTATATAGTTACCAAACGGAAAAAAATATCTCATTTTGGTTTAAATAAGCAACAACAAAGTCGAATGCTCATCAACAAAGATTCACTGTGCAGCTGATCTGCATGAGTCGTGAATATGACCAATTTAACTTAGATTCAATGTCGTTTACCCCATTAAATTACTTGGAAGTTATCCATATCAAAAACTAGAAATATCTTTGACTTCCCCTAGTTGCTACCGAAGTGACTGAGACAGAAGCCAAGGCTACGTTCCTTGAATTCAATGATATACAATGCTTTACTAATTAGTTGATGATGTGTCTTTTTCTGTAGGTTGTTTCAGAGAGAAAGTCCTTGATGCATTTCTGCAACTCTAGATATACATTATCAACTACAAGTTTGTAAAGCAAACACTAAGAAAAGCCCCAACAAGAAAACACCCACGTAGACACCCTGGCTCGACATGGAAAACTGTTCGAGAATAGCAACAGAACCAGTTTCTAACATTTAGTCATCATTATTGGGCATAGGGAACGTTGTTCCCCACAATAAATCAAATCATAAAGCAAATAAAAAGCTAAACCGACCCTTACAATGTTGAAGGGTCGTATTGATGTGAGTTTAACTCTACCCAAACCCGACTTGTTATATTGATCAATCTGTTTACTACTTAGAATTAAGTTAACTCGATTTGTTAACATAATATACAGAATTTAATATTATGTATGATTAAGTTACAAAATTTCAGAAGTATTAAGAGGTAAGAAACTAAAATAAGATATACTATATCAAATATAATTCAAGTTATATTTATAAATATATTATGCTAGACAAACAAATTAAATTAAGCCAAGAAATCACATTATTTATATTTAATTCTAAAAAATAAACGTGTTAAAAAAATGTTTGACAACAAACCAAGTTGGTGTAGCTGGATACTTAACTTCTTAGCTTTTTACTTGGGATGAGATAGTACTTAATAGAACGAAACTAGTCATGAGCCGGTGGCAGTGGCTGAAATTATACGACGAAAACAAGGGACATATGAAGTAATTTGTGTTTAAATATAGCACTATCAATTGGAATATAAAAGTAGGGTAATAAACAAATTAATTCAAATACCAGTGGCCAAAGTGGATAAACATGAAGACTCAATCTTAAAGGTATAGCAGATAGATTTGTTACATAATGGGGTAAGATACACAAATGACAGGCAGTTCAAATAAAGTGAGAAATGATTTTGGCAAGGGATGAACTGATTTTAGTATTACTAACCTTGTATTTCTATACCTAAATCCTAAGATAGCCTAGAATGATTGGAACTAGGGAGAAAAGAGGGAAAAAAAGTAAGATGATAATGGGGAATCTTAAGCTTGAAGGGGCAACAGTGATGATGACATAAGCATTGTTCCCTAGAGCACCAAGCATCACTTGGTGGGGTTACCTATTGGGATGACTTAAAATAAAAATAAGACATCCCATCTAACTTTCATTAAACTCTGATGCTCATATCCATTTACCTTTCTCTACTTTTGATCTATCCTTCAAAAGGATTCAGATAAGCCTCTCACTATCTATTTAACTTCCTTTGATCACCAGAGTTCATCTACGAACTTGGGTGGAAATTATGACCAATGAAGATGAAACTATTGCAACAGCCATGGAACAGCCAAGTGATGTGATGACTGGAGACTACAACAATGATGGAAGCAAAAGCAATAATCCAAAAGAGTGGTTGAACCTGAGCTTAGGAGGCACTTCATTCTCAACAACAGGAGATGCTGATTCAAAATCAAGACCAGCAACAACCAAAGTTTTCTCATGCAACTTCTGCATGAGGAAATTCTTTAGCTCACAAGCATTAGGAGGTCATCAGAACGCCCACAAAAGGGAGAGAGGTGCTGTCAAAAGATACCAGACTCAGAGGACAGAGGCAATGACGGGTTTCTCCATGAACAATCATATGTTTCAATCTCTTGGTTTCCAGCCCCATGCACTCGTGCACAAACCATGCAGAGGAGGTAGAACTATGATGGCACCAAGCTTTCATGATGCATATGCAATGGCATGTACACCTTTCATGATTGAGGAACAAACGGATCTAGTGTGGCCAGGCAGCTTTCGTTTAGTTCCAGAACAATCTGAACCACCACAGAAGTCACTGAAGCTTGATTTAAACCTCAGACTTTGATAGTGTTTGGCTTCAGCTGGGTGGTTAAACAAAGGTAGGGCACCCTTAACCTGGAAGACGCAATAACTACAATGATGGTACTGCATAAATAGTGATAGCAGAATTATAGTTTCCACTGTCTATACATGTTAACCGGCCTATGTATATTACTTTTAGTTCATTGATGCTTGGAATAATTCCTGTTGTGCAGTGCTCACTTGGCATGTTACTGACTTAGGAAAGAGTTTTTGCCATAACCTTGACGAACTTATTTCTTCATGCATGAACTTTCAGACCACACGTTATTTATTTGACAAAATGGTGAAAAAATTATGAGCAGTGAGTCAGTGACTACCACCATTACTTTTCCTTTCAGGATTCTATGTACAACCAAAGACTGGATGCTTCTAAGATTACATGATAATCTGATAGGGTTTTACTTGAAATTAATAAATCCAAGCTCACTTAGTAATATTAAATAAATAAAAATGACAATGTGATGCTAAAAAGCTCTCATTATGCACACAGGGTCCGGGAAAGAGTTAAACCCACTATGCGAATCTATAGCAAGCAACATGATGCTATAAAGCTTTCATTATGCACGAGGCAATGGATAGTAAAACCCAGTGTGGATGTAAAACTAGCTTACATTTGCAAAAGACTAATGTCATGATTTGAACACCTTGTTATCATGGCAGAACAACTTGAACCATTGTGTCAAATCTTAAAAATAGTAATACAAAAAAAGCTTTTTGCACCGACATTTTGAGACTGCTGATGAACTCTACTGAAACAAGTCTGCTATACCAAAGTATTTAGACGTCAGTATTGATTCTAATAAAATTTTGACAAGCTTTCTCAAATCATAGCTAAGCTGACAGTGAAGTATTTAAAAGTGACTCTTGGCCAAATAGATGTGGGAAAACATTGGTGAACATAAAAAAAGGACAGCATAAGGTGTCCTTTGGCTTTTCCATGTATTACTGGAAAATGTGTATACAAAGAAGATAAAAAGTAAGTAAAAGATAAAGATAACATATACAATACAATGTAAAAAAATTGATGTTTGAATTCGAATAATAGCACTTATATTCTTATTTGCCTTTTGGATACAACGGAAAACATATTCCTATTTGTTAAAACCCTAGCCACATGGTGCTTTGCGATACATGGGCATGCTTTTCACAAAAATAACAACACAAGTGATTGGCATGTGAAAGCTTTCAGAGATATTTTAGTTGTATTGATTGAGACATTGTTCCCTAAACAAATATATAGAAGTGACAAATAATTGAATATGAAGCTTTTCAGAAATCTCCTCAGCAAGTGTCCAACACCTGTTGCCCTTTTATCTTTTATTCTATAAACAATATATACATTGTGTAAGTACAAAACGTGATTAGTACACATCTCAACTTGACCTTACCTCATGTGAAGCATCTGATGGTTTCAAACCGCCATGGTAGAAGTTTGAAGATAATATGAACAAGATAAGAATTTATCAGAATCCCTTGCATCAAGGGAATTCATAGCTGGGGAATTACAAGCTTTTGTGTCCTTTGCATGATGATGGGGAGCCTCTGGCTGATGATGCTTGGGTCATCAGTATACACATCAGAATCAAAAGGGTGCCCTTTCTGCTTCAATCAATCAGAGAATCAGGTACAATTATAGCAGCATTCAACACTAACTTCTAAATAAAATTGTTAATGGTAATTTTTTTAAACCAACTACTTAAGGATAAATAAGAGCAGCTAAAGGATGAAATCAAAACAGCGAAGAAAACCTAAAACTAATATCATATGAGTTTATCGCCACCATCAGACACTGAGATGGCTGTCATTGTCTAAGGGCATGAAGATTCTCTCCAGCAAGTCTCTCGAAGTATAGTGGGTTTTGTGCTTCCACCAAATACACAATGCATACGAGTTTCTCTCAGTCGAATTAACACTCCATCAACTCTAAGCTGTAAGAGTAACAGATCAACAAGTAAAACTACAAGTTCAGGAAAACACGTAGGGAGAATAAATGTGATGATAGTAATATCCAAGTTCGCCAGGATCATTATAGCCCTTCACAATTACTTCAGTATTTTATATCATTAAGATTACTTAAAACACATCCTAAAGAATAATAATTGTTATAATAGAATAATCAAAGTGTGATGTGTAGCTTCACTTAGATGAAGACTTCATGAAGAAATGCACTAATTAGTATATGAAGAGGGAGTAAGCTAACCCAGAATCGCAAGAGAAGAAACCAAGAACTTGGCATGACTCTCTACAGAACCAAAAAGTGAAATCATCAGTGATTGGCAATCATATTTATTTGCATAACAAAAAATGTACCCCCATCAACGGAAAAAACAATTTAATGATTACCACTTTTACAGATAGAAGTGATACTCCATTATCAGCAAGTTCATCCTCATATAAGACTACCTGTTCATGGTCAGGATTTATTTGTGACGAAGAGAAAATGTCATCAAGGAATAGAATATGGACATGGGCAATTTACTACATATGAGACAAATAAAATGAACACCTCAGTTTTTGGCAGTGGAATATAATTTATATACAGCAGAGCTGACTAGAATATTTGACTCTTTGTGCAGATTACAGCACAGTCAATTTCTGAAAGTGGACCATGAGAGCAAAGATCTGATGAGGACTTACTTATATGCTTATTCTTTCTTAAACTTCAGCTCATTTTTCTTTGGCAATGCAAAAGATTAATTGCTTTGCCCAGAAAAAGATTTGTAGGCAAAAACACTTCTGTACACACAAGTTCAGAAGGTAATAATTTAAAGGAACCTACTACTCACCTCATCATAGAATAGTATAGGCTCTTTGGACGCCAGTGTAGCTACATCAATTTGTTCCTTGCACTCTTCCCAATGGATATTTCTGTTTTCCTCAGAAAATTCTCCCCCATTCTAACATACAAAAAGTAAATAAAAATCATGAAGAACAGTAACAGTAATGCAATTTCCCAGTTTTCATCTAACAAGCACCATTATGGAGATGTGGGTTATTAAGAAGCTACTTTGTGCAGTACAAAATGTACTACAAAAATCATATTGTACGAGTGACTCGAATAAGTTAAAATGGCGAATTCAGTTGATGGAAATGAAAGAGAGAACAAATACCAGTTCTTTATCAATCTCAATTGTGCCACTTTCACAATAAGGCGTTGTAAATGTATAATCATAATCCAGTATTACTTGCATAGAGGGCTTCCTGCACATTTTTTCCAACAGAATGTGAGATTAAGCAATGTCAAAATGTCAAGAAATTGTCATGTTTGAAAGAAAACTGTCATAATTTCATTGATATCCTAATCAATTACAAGGCAGTTGCATACAAAATAAATGGATTTAACAAAACCCATCCGAATACATTAATAATAGGCTTTTGAGCTAAGCACATTTGTAACATGGAATAAAACATGAAGGTGCATTATTGCATCAAAATATCAAAAGCTTACGTTCTAAACTTCCATTTAACGGCGGCAGGAACTTCAACCGGTGGCAAAGCTTCCTGTTTCCATCCAGATAGAGCATCAAACGCATTGAAATGATTTTGGTGGCACTAGTCAAGTGTTTTAGAATTAATGTGTTTTCCCCAAAAACCATCTCTGGTAAGTGAGTTGTCTCAAGTTTCTGTTCCCACCTGCGAGCCATATCCACCACCAAAACACAATAAAATAATAACATCACTAACTAAAATGCATACAATTGTGCTCCAAAAATCAATAACTAAAAATGAAGACAAATGTAAACTAGAAAAACAAATAAATGAATAAGAAGAAAATAAATGTTCAAAACACAGGGAAAGTGAGAATGGTTCCTGAAATTTAGAAATTAGAGGAATGAGGGGAACGAAGTTAAGTGTGATGGAAAAACTACTGACTGTTGGACGGTCGATGAGTTGAGTATGGAGTTCCTGCGAGTCTCGATGAGCCAGCCATGGATGCGAACGCCGCGACGACCACCGTCAAAGAAAACCTCAGCGCCGGCGGCTTTCAAGTCCTTTTCGTCGATCTCCACTGAATTTGGAGTTAGAAAGACAGAGAGACTCGTACATTGAGGTGATTGGGAATCTAGATCTTTTATATCATTCTCCTATACCCAATATACATTTGACACATACGTATTAAATAAAAATTAAATTAAATTTTACTTCGCGGTACATGATTGATTTGAGAGAGTTATTATGATACAGTTCTGAAAAGTCCTTCAGTTCACAATCGGGTTCGGGTTTCACAGTTGGTTCAGATAGGCCCTTTCGGGTCAGGCCGTAGCCTGTTACAGGCCCACTCTTTTCCGACTCACACACAGACTTCTCTTTTTAATGAAGTTTCTAAAATACCTGCATCTCAATCTTTTTGTACTCCGGGTTACATCATTCAAAAATGTAAAAAAAAATGTTATTATGACTAATCTCTTCAGGGTTCGCGATTGTCCCTCCCAATAAGTGTCGTTCTTAAGTTCTCAGGAATTGGAATATTAATCTTAGGATTCAGTAGAGCTTTACACAACTAAATAATACTTTGTTGGTATCCAAAAATATAAAATTTGGTATAAGATAACCTTCCCATATATTTCCTTTTCTTAAGGAAAGTTTTTTTATGAGGGGGAGTGGAAATTTTGCAGTTATGGGTTTAACCTCAATTGTTCATGTTTTATGTCTCAGAATTCTACCAATTCAGCCTCCCACTGAAACAACTTTCACATATATTAAATGTTTCTTTATGTATTTATTTTTCTTCTAACATAAGTATGGCTACAACCGGATGATAAGTGGGGTATGTATAGTTTCATACGGAGGTGCTTAATTTACTAGTAATTTTCTCATGCACCTTAACTTAATTGATGATTTACTACTAAATACTTTTCCTTTCTAAGGTGTTCACTACATGCTATATTGGAATATTGCTGGAAAGCACTTGGCCATCATGGATAATTATAACAGTGATGGCTTTCTTGTTAAACAAGTTTGATTGTTTTTTCCCGATAATGATCGATAGACAACTATATGACATGAGATTCACACACATTTTGGAAAAACACAATGTCCACCAAAAAACATAAAAAAGTCATGTTCGATTGCAAAATTAGGGGATATTCTACCCGTCACGGGCTTGTGAAATTGCCTTTTAAAATTGTTTGAAGGTCTTTGGATTTGTTGCGTTTGATTTGTGAGTAATGACTAATGGGTGGGGATTAGACATACAGATACCTACATAAGTGTGTGTGTGCCTCCGCACAAAAAGGATGGAAAACATGGAGAATGGCCTCAGCAAATGAAAAACCTTTCTAAAAGAATATAGAACTATTAATTGACAACTAATTTTGGTGTTTGAATTCGGGGGAACGCTAAAATTAACTCACCTGAAATGAATAACTAGAAACTATTGTTCTAAAATACAAAGGTGCACATTTTAAGATTAACCCCTGAATGTGAAGCAAACTCATCAAGATCCGAGCCTCAATCTCACAAAATGGATAAACTTCAACTCGGCTCCCTCAGGAAAAGATTAAGCTTGACTTCTTAATGAAGTATCATTATCTTTTCCCTGTCTTCTTTTTATGACCTTTCTGCATTTCTTGAGCATTTGCAGGAGTCACTGTTCCTGCAATTTCAACATCTGTAGGTATTTCGGATGCCTGGGGTTCAGACATATACTTCCTTTTTCTAGTGCTTGGGGTCTTCGATTTTTCTCCATTGCCTTCCTGGGACACTAATTCACCATCCCTCTCCTCACCACCAAGTGCCCCTTTATTTTCAGCCATGGTATCAGTGGCCTGCCGTGAAGCATTTCCACCGGCGCTGGTTGATGAATGCCGGAAACTCCAACGACTATTGCCAAACCATTTGTCAACCTGGAAGCAAAAAGTAATGGCAAATTCAGAAGGTGACAAGAGAAAGCTGAAGATGTAGACTGTATAAGAACACTGCTAAAAAAATATGACCTGCCGAATAGTTAGTCCGAGTTCTTGCGCCAAGGTTTCCTTTGTGTTTCGGTCTGGATACTGATTTTCTTTAAATGATTTGTAAAGTCTCTGAAAATAAAAGTCACTCTCAGCTAAATTTTTAGCAAGATACCAATTTAAATATGTGTCTGAGTTGACATTCACTTGAATGCAAAATAGAAAAACAACCATTTATGGTGAAGACAAATATACTCTGATTAAAATAGAAATGGCTTATTTAAAAGAACAGCTGATTGAGGGGAGAGTAGGAAATTACAATCATAAGTAGTTAGAGAGTCGTGACGAGACAACTAGGAATACCAATGTCTCCAATATTGATAATCCGTATGTATCATGTTTTAGATAATATAAGCAAGTGTGATACTATTTTTGATAAAACTTAAATGACTAATTATACAAAAGTAAAACATGGATCACAAATCAGGGCTTGCCACAAGGGATGATGACTAGTATACTCATAAAAGGACATGTATATGCAGTAAACAAAAAATGTTTTGTCATCACCATCGTTCTAGTTCTGAATTGTCTACTAAATAAATTCCAAGTCATCAAATATTAACCCACCTCCACACACACACAACAAAAAAGGGGAAAACACCTTTCGAACTTCCATTTTGAATATAGGTACCAATAATGAATCTAGAGGACACAATTAATTTGGAAGACAGTGGAGGTTAAGCATGTAAACTCTAAACTTGGTTGAAAGGCTCTACTGAAAAATAAAATAAATTTACAAATCAAATTTAGAAGGTAATTCACCATTACCTGAACTACAGCTTCTCCAAGTCTTTTTTTGGATGCTGAAAATCTAGGCTTACTAGATTTTCCAGAGCCTTCAGGTGATTTAGCTGGCGAATTATTTGTATTTACAACTCTATTCTGATGAAGATTTCTCCTAGGATTAGGTCTGGAATTATTTGAGACTTTTCCATCAGGTGATACTGATGTCAGTTCGCCACTAGCTTTCTTTTTTCTACCAGTAGTTGCGGTCCAATCCTCATCATCATCACTGGTATCACTTTTGTATGTCTCCTACAAAAGGAATATAGATGAGTAAAATATTGGGAGAAAAAAGCCAACCAGTGAGGCCATAAATAACTTCGACTCTACACAAAAAGCCAAACAATGATGTGCATATACAGAAGCAGTTGTACCACAACATCAGAATCATTTAAATGATTAGGTAAATATGAAAAAAAACATTACAAAAAGCACTCAGTATGTAATTTGTCATGCATCAACTAATTCAATGAATTACCCTACTTCAAATAAGAAAGGTTGACCATGTATGCAGAATCATAGAATAGTATTTAAATCCCTATACCAAGAAAGGGAACTTACATCATACAGCCTTTTGTAGTCCAGCCTTTCCACATTTCGTTTTCCAGAAACATGAGCACAGCCCTCTTGGCCAGGATCTGACTCTTTTAAAGATGACAGTTCATCAGTTAAAGACGGCCTCTTACCAACTTTACACTTTTGCTTGCTAGAATTTTTGGAGTTCTCAAAATCATCCAATGATGCAGATGTAATATCTTCACCCTGTCCAGGGGACTTGTTATCCTTCCTGATAGCAGCAAGATCCTCAGAGTCAGATGTGAAATCAGAGCTTGAACTTTCTTCTGTGACTTTATTGTCACGATCTGGAGCATTAGGATTATAATCATCATCCTCTGAATCTTCAGAAGGAAGGCCCAAGTATGGATCCTCATGATGTGAATCCTCCAATTTCTCGGAAGCAGAAGCATACTGAGATTCATCAGAACTTGACTCGCCTCCTTCAACCTCCTCATCTTGTGAAACATCAGGATTATAATCATCACTAGAATCATCAGAAGGAAGTTCGAAGTCGTGATCCTCACTATTTCCAGCAGCTGCTTCAGGAAAAACCCTCTGGACAAGTATCAGTTACATGATCAGGAGAGGAAAGATCCAAGAAATTAATGATTATGTAATGGAAAAGATACTAAATTTCCCACTGACCTCCCAGGTATCACTAAGAGCAAGTCTTGTTCCTAAGGAGTCGTTAACAAGGTCGAGGCAGTCATCTTTGCAATTACACCCTGGGCATAGCCAACCCTCGTCACCAGATGGAACTGTAAGTCACAGAAATAAATACATAATTGATTGACAATTTGGAAGTACAAAGCGACACCAGTCAATCAAAATAAGATCCGAGATTACTGTTTTCAGTTAACAATGGAGGATCCAGACAAAGCTGGTGAAATCCACGGTCACAGGCACCATCGCAGAGAATTATGTCATTATCCATGCTCAACTCTTTGGACTGGCATTTTGCACAGAATATCTGCACCATAAAATTTAAGATTAGCATCCACAACTCCAAAAAAAAACTAGAGAACTGGATACTTCATTAAGAGAAGAAAATTCAATACTTCAACCTACATCCTCACTGTCAATCTCCCCCTCGGAATCAAACAAAGATTCTGGAAGCCTTCCTTCAGCACATAACGAATCCAAATTTTGAAATAGATCCCTAATTTGTGATTTACGTCGAAGTATTGCAGACTTTGCTCGTTGAAGCTCCTTCTCAGGCTTTAATTTTTCCATACTGCAAAATTATCAAAATCATACAAATAGACACAAATTATCCACCAGAACAAGAAATATATAAAAATAAAAAGAAAGCAAGCCTAAGGCATTTGTAGGTCTAGTAATCACAAATCCATGATAACACTTCTGTAGTACTACACTAGTACACTATCACCTAACCGATGTTTCCAGCTTGATAAGAAAACAAGAGAAAATGAAGTCCTAGAAAAGAGTACAAACAAAAATGACAGAATGACCTAATATAATGTTGTAGGAAGCAATTGCAGTTCGAATGCACAATTTAAAACCATGAATAAAAGATAAATAAACGGAAAGCGTATGATCGTGATAAAAATAGTGAAATGAAGGACTTACAAGTGCACACAGCAGAAAACTGCATATGGATCAAAGAGTGTATGTGTTCAGAAGACCATAAGCATACCATATTGGTTAGTTAGAACTACGAGCACAGTAAGACTCCAAAGACAACAAAGTCATTGTATTGTAACACACAGCTAAAGTTATTCCAACCTAGGAAAAGGCAAGTTATAGGGTATCTAATCCTGAAATCTTAAAACAGGGCCCGTTACAATTTTCTAGCTAGTAACCTATATAAATTGTGTTAATAAATAGAGGAGAAGATCCAACAATATCATGATGCAGACCCAAATACAAATTACAAGTTAACCAAAGCATAAAGTGTTGAACAATTTACTGACCTGTATCCTTTCCAGCCTTCACCAGAATAAGCATCAATCAAGCTTTGCTCATAGCTTACTCTGTTCAAAAAATATCTCAAGTGAGCTTTGATTCTAGAAAACTCATCAATCTTTCCCTCATCTCTTCTACTTTTCTTCTTCCTTTTTTTCCTCTTCACTCCATCATTATTGACATCAACCAAAGTACTACTTGATTCAGGTGCTTTAGGTTTTTCTTGTGTCCTTGACCGCAAAGATCTGTCACTGCTTCCTATTGACCTCAGCATATACTTCTTCTTCAATAATTTTGAGTTTCCTTTACCCTTGTGCCTCAACCGCGCAGGAGTTGTACTTTTAGCAAAATCTCCAAAAGATGGATCCACATAACTCATGTTCGCTTGTGTTTGAGTTTGGTTGTCAACAATAACACCAGTCTCTGCATCACTTTTTTGTACCAGTTCATTTTGAACATCTTGAGATAATAACTGAGATTTGTTCTCTGATTTATCATTTGGTAGATGAACAGGGACTTCTCCAATAATGCACTGAGATTGGTCTTCAACAAGAATGGCAGTTACTGCATCACTTTTTTCTACAAGTTCATTTTGAGAGAATGACTGACATTTGTTCTCTGATTCATCATTTGATAAATTAATAGGGACTTGTGCAGGAATGTATAGTGTTTGGTCCTCAACAAGAGAGCCAGTTACTGCAATTTTCATTTCTTCAAACTCATTTTGAACATTTTGGGGAAGTGGCTGACTTGTGTTCTTTAATTTATCATCTGATAAATGGTCAGGGACTTGTGCAGAAATAGATTGTGTTTGGTCCTCAACAAGAAAGTCCGTTGCTGTGTTGTTCATTTCTTCAAACGCATTATCAACATCTTGGGAGAATGGCTGACTTTTGTTCTCTGAATTATCATCTGATAAATGAATAGGGACTTGTGCAGAAATAGATTGTACTTGGTCCTCAACAAGAAAGCCGGTTACTGCATCACTCATTTGTACCAGCTCATGTTGAACATTTTGAGAGAATGGCTGACATTTGTTTTCTGATTTATCATTTGATAAATGAACAGGGACTTGTTCAGAGGTACTTTGTTGAAGGCACAAACCTTCACCCGTCTGACGACTTTTTTCTAAGTCATGTTGTGGGGGAGCAGGCAGTTGAATTACAGGATTCTCAGCCAAAATGTCAGAAACATGATTTGATTTTTCATCAATGAGAGGATTGTTTAATGCGGTACCAAGCACCTTTTTTTCGCTGCCTGAACACTCAGAGCCCATCTGAGGTGTTTTTTCGGACAACCCACTTTGTTCCATTCCAGAATCAAGGTTGTGCATCTGTTCACCAGTACCCTCGTTATGGTTTGTCAAATTTCCAGTTGGACTAGTCATTGTTCTGAGCAATCATGCACATCCACTGCCACAATGGTCTGAGAAAGGCAACACTAACAACTACAAACAAAAGAACCAAAACCTCTTTGAGCTTTTCTACGATATATGTTTGAACATTTAGCATCAAAATAGAAAAAGGAATAAAAACCACCACAACCAAAATCCTCACTCATACAATTAATCTTAAATCAAGATGCCCAACACAACAAATATAACAATGCATAGAACAGTGTCAGGGATACACACAAATTCGTAAATTGTTGATTTAATTTGACTAAATAACAATGAAGTAAGTTACAAGAAAGAAAGTAAGATAAACTTAGGGCAGGGAAGCAGCTCAAATCAAGAACTTAGAAAATGAGTAGCACTCTACATTCAATCTTCCCATTTTTTTTCCACAACACCAGAAACCAAGCTAAATATGAAGTAATTCTCAAAACCCTACCCATTTTGTTCAAAACTCAACAACAGAAATCCAACAAAAGAAAAATTCTCAGCCTATGAATAATTAGTTTATCTCTGAAGCTGAAACATGTTTTAAAAAGAAGGTTAACCTAAAACAAAAAAAATCAAGCCCATAGAAATATATATTTAATTGGCGGTAGAAACTTAAATAGTTAAGACGAGAATGAAAAGCAAACAGGTTATGGTGTAAATGATAACTTACTCGGCGTTTAGAAAAAATGGAAATATGAGCGGCAAAAGGGAAAAGAAAGTGTAAGGAAGTAAGGTTAGATGGATTTGGATCTAGGACAAGATGATGCGGTGTGAGATAGAAAGAGAAAAGGAGGAGTAGGTTTGGTTTGGTTTGGTTCGTGAGAGTTCCTTTGTTTCTTGTGTGAGAGAGAAAAACGGTGCTTTGTTTACACCTCCTTCAAATATGGGCCACCATTACTTGCTATTAAATCAATTCAAACCATAGGGCTTGCATTCATTCATTCAGTCAATATAAGCCGTTTGATGACTAGGGTCACATTTCAAGTGAAGAACGATATGCACTTTCATGGGCTTATATTACTTGGTCCGTTCAATTTTGTTTTTGGAAGACATACATTTATTCTAGAAATAAGTTAAAAAAAATTATTCCATATTTTAATAATCCATTCTAAAAAATTCTAATGGTTCAAGTCATTCGAATCAGTGAGTAGATTTGAACCATTAGATTTTCATAGAATAAATGACTAGTATATAAAGTAGGTTTTCTTAACTTAATTATGGAGTAACTGAATTCATTCCTTGTTTTTATACAGAGGAAATATATGCATTGACAATATATGAGTTTTATGGACTGTTAATGTATCATTTACAATCATTCATATTTGACCATCATTGATTTTTTTATAAAAAATAATACAAATGAATTATGGAGATATATTTAATGTATATAAATATTTACAGTGGTTAACACTGCATAAATATTATATTTTATAGTGTGGTTGTATTTATTTGTGATTATATTTATTTATGACTTTAACTTGAGATTATAAATTGAATAGAAAAAATCAACTCAATACTTTTAATTTATAAAACTTTATTTCTTAATCTTTTTATAAACTAATATTGTTATCTAAATAAATATGTTTACTTTACCAAATATGATTCCACTAGAGAGAGAGGAGCATGGGATTTTTTTTGTTCATAAGAAATAAAAACTAAAGCAAAGAGAAAGGTTCATCTACAAGATGGACATCACTCTAATGGGAGGAGAGTCTTGGATTCTCAAGCCTTCATGGAGATCCAAACTAAATTTAGTCATGTAATTTATCATTATATTTATATACATGATGCAGTCCATCATTTTTCCTAAGCAAATCTTTATAAACTAATATCATTATCTTGTTAATAGTTTATTAAAAAACATTTAAACCCAACTTAAACAAAACAACAACAACTTATATGTCTCAAGGAGAGAGATAAGAGCATGAGTTTTCTTTTGGTACATCGGAAATAAGAACATCTGACACTAAAGCAAATGAAAAATATTTATATGTGAGATGAACATTGTTCTTATAGGTTCTTATGTAAATCCTAGCAAAGTTTAGTCATATAATCGATTATCATATTTATCAATTTATAGATATGATGTAGTCGATAATCTTAGTTTCTATTAACCAAATTGTGTATATTACTATGAAGCACATAAAGAATAGGAGCATGGGATTATGGAGATATTATATTTAGGTGTTAGGTTTTTTTAAGTTTATATTTAATTTTACCTATTAATTTACTATTAAAATTTCTGATTAATATTTAAATAAGAAACAACTGGGCAGACCATTAAAATCATAAGTTAGTAAATTCACAAATTCAGATATTGATTTAAAAGAAAAAAATAGATATTTCTAGAGTCATATTAAAAATCCAAAATTGCATTGTAATTTTTATTTTTATATGTTCATTTTAATATATGTTTGCTATTAAAATTTCCTATTTATCACAATAGATAAATGCTCTATATATATATTTATTTCATGTTTTTATCACAATATGAAATAAATGGAAAACACAAAATAATCATCCCACCATGATATAGTTTGTGATTTTCTATTATACCCTCATTATCTTCTTATTTCTAGAAAAAAAATCATATAACGTTATCTTTTTATTTTACCGTCATTATCTTCTTATTTTGAAATTGTATTTAAAAAATTCGAATATTATACCAATCAAATAAATTAAACTGCAAATTACAAATATTTAACACAAAATATTATATTTATCATATATAATGTACAAACTACACCTTACAAACAATAAAAAAGCGTGTTGACAAGCATAACACTGACTGTCAACACGCTAGTATATGTAAACCTGATTTTCTAAAAGAAATATAACAAACAATAATTCAAAACTTAAGCTCAAATTTTGAATTTTGGCAGTGGTATGACTTTTTATTCAAATTTGAGATGATATAACTAATTTCATATCTACCCAAAAAATATGTAAACTTACCCCAAAATAAAAGATAAATAATCCTTTAACAATTTGTCTCAGTACATATTCTTATTAAATTCATAAATCAAATATTGATTTAAAATAAAAAAGTAGATATTTTCAAAATCACATTGAAAATTCAAATTTGCATTCTAATTTTTATATATTTCATAGAATCATATTATGATTATAATTCATAAAAAAATGTAATTGTACATTGTTCACAAAAATAATAATTAAGATAATTGAGTCTATTAGTACTCATCTAATTTGAATATATATATATATATATATATATCAGTGACCCCTAGAATAAGATTGGAAAAGATTAATCTTACTTTAAATTTGATGATAATAAAAAAGATTAATCTCTTTGCAAATTTTTCTAAAAAGTCATCAGTTGGATATTAACAACTTTTCAAATTATTATGTGAATTAATTTCAATTCAATCTTATTTCAAACTCGTATATGTATAAAATACTTGTGGCATTATAAACCCCCTCAAGATATTTCAATGTCACTATACTCGGTTTCCTTCGAACCTTTTTTATTTCACAATGCAACACGGTAATCTTCTATTTTCCCCATATAAGCACGTTCATGCAAACAATTGCTCAATTCAAAACCCTCCTGCTCAACTTGGCACATGACAAAGTGATGTTGTTGATTAATATATAACATCAAAAACAAATATAATATAGTAGTAATTATGGTTTAACATTGTTATTTGAGAATTTGTTTGTATTATTAAGAGTACTTTTTCATCCTCTAAAGTAAGTAACTAACCTTTTTTGGATCTGTGGTTGTCGTTCACAAAAATCAATTATTGACCTTTTGATCATTAAGGGATTAAGTGAGACCTTACACTACTAGAACAAGATAATATGACTAGTTTCATATTCACCCTAAAAAATAGTAAAACTTATTCCAAAATAAGAGATAAACAATCCTCTACCATTTTTCTCCATGAATATCCTTAATGGAAACTAAATTTATTTAAATCATGTATTTGTTGTATTATTAAAACACATATAACATGTGCACTCATACGGTTAAGAACACATATATTACTCATGTATTCAAATGGTTAAAATACACATGTTATCTTGTATTCATATTGTTAAGAACACATATGTAATCCATGTACTCACATGATTAAAAACACACATTAAATGTACATTCACATTACTAAGAACATGTATGTTATTCGTGTATTTGTATAGTTAAAACACATGTTATCTGTATATTTATATTGTTAAAATCTTATGTGTTACTGGTGTATTTGTCTGCTCAAACATATAAGAAAAATAAATGACAACTTCAAATTTAAATTTTCTACGAAAATAGGAGACTTAAACATAATACTATGTGATTTTATTGAAAATAAATATTTTAAAACATGTAGGAAATGAAATATTTTTATCCAATTTCGAATTTGATTTTTTAAAACAAAAAACTTCAATTACGGATTTGATTTTTTCAATTATAATAGGGGGAAATTAAAATCGAAAGGATCTAAACAATGATATTAAAAATCAGTGGGAAATAGGGATGACAATGGGTACCTAGACCTGCGAATAACCGCAACGGGTCTAGTCTGAATCCGTATTTTTGGACTAGCCGGTAATTGAGACCCGAGATTTTGAGACCCACTATTAGATTATGCATATTAATCCATAATTGTAATATCATATTAATTCATAAATAATATGATTATAACAATGATGATATATTGTTAAGAAATGTGATATGATGGTATGTTGTTAATTCATATGCATAATCTAATGTTATATTTATTAAACAGATCTTACTAAATCAATTTTACATCATAATGTTGAAGTAATGACTTTGTTTTTATGTTTGTTTGATAAAATGAGTTATGTTTAATAATCAATTTAAATTCGCTTTAAGACTTTAAATTATATTTTATAATTTTTTCTCTTGTTAATTGTCTAAATAACATATAAAATTTCAGGAAACAAACATACAATTATGTAAAAAAAACTACAATTACTTTTAATATTTTTAATTTATGGGTACTCACAGATTCATTGAGTACTAAAGGACCCGCAAGTAGTATTCTCAACAGGTACCAACATTGGTTTGAGGTGAGTCTGGATCGAAAAATGAAGTAATGAGGCATGTACATGTAATGCACTACTTGGACCTATCCAAACACGTTCCCGTCTCTGGTGGGAAACGTATCATAAAGCTTTGATGATGTAAAAATATATAGTTTTTTCAATTTAAATTAAATAATTACATAATGGAAGGTGAAAAGATTTTATTACCAAAAGTGAGATGATAATATTTAATAATAAAAATATTAATTGGCTGAATAGTTAGTTGGATAATGATATATTGTTAGTTATTTATCGGTAGTAAGAATTTTGAATAATATTCATCACCTCTCATATAATTAAAACGTTAAAAGGAAAATAATAGGCTATTAATATACGATACAACTTTTCATCGATATTTTAGCTATTTATCATTAATAAGAATATGAAATATTATTCATTACCTCTCTCATAAGTATGTTGATTAAAACTTTAAAAGGTTTAAGTGTTGCAATAATTATTTTTCATCATTGTCATCACCATAACAAATTAGATATTCTATATACTTTTTATTATTAATTATGAAATATACATTGTACAAAAGTGATTATATAGTGTTGGTAGGTACATAGTAGTATCATGGAACCCTTTTAGGAGATAAACAAATTAAGAAGGAAGCCATATGTGGCACGTGATGATGTGGAATGAATTTAAACGAATTATTTATTATGAAAAGTGGATAGAGTGTGAATCGATCCATTGTAAGTGTGTGTAGCTGTTTGAGAGGGAGAAAATTGCATCAATATCAAACATTTGTCACACCATGACATCATAAGTAGCTTGTTTTATTACATAGTAAATAGATAGAAGTAAATATATTTAGTATGACGTTAGTCATCACAGATAAAGGTTTATTGCAGTATTTTTTGCTTTGAAATTATTACAAAATGCAATAATAGATTTAATATTATTATAATAAGTAAAGAAAATATATACTGTAATCAACATATATAAAGACTCAATACCTGTATTTTGTTTTGAAATTATTATTAAGAAATGCAATAATGAATTTAATATTATTATAATAAGGAAATGAAATATATAGTATGAAAATGTACACATGAAGGAGGTGAAACCATTTAGAGAAAAAAATAAATAAGAAATTGATATGTGACGATGAATAATGTGTGAGAACTTTTTTTTATTATATAATTAATAGATAAGAAACTTAACTCGGTAGATGTTTAAATCATTAGTTAGCAAATTCAAAATTCAGATATTGATTTAAAAATAAAAATAGATATTTCTACAAACATATTAAAAATCCAAAATTGGATTGTAACTTTTTATTTTTATATGTTCATTTTAATATAATATTTAGTATTAAAATATCCTATTTATCGCAATAGATATATGCTCTTCATTTGTTTCATATATATATATATAAACCCGATTTTCAAAAACAAATACAACAAACAGTAATTCAAAACTTAAGTTCAAATTTTGAATTTTAACAGTGGTTTGAAAAAAAGAGGTAAATATTAGCCAAAATAAGGGATAAATAACCCCTTAACAATTTGTTTCCATTAAAGGTGACAAATGGATGAATTTGGATGTTAATGGATGGATGGAAAGCTATCCATTAATCTATATAAATCCATTTAAACTATATTTTATGTTATTCAATTCATCAATATCCAATAGATTTCAATCATCCAATTCATCTATGACTCCCTTTTTATGGATTTGGATAAATGAATATTCAATCTATTTGATTTTTTTATTGTAACTAGAAAAATCTATTGAAGAAAATCATTATTTTAGAAACTACTATTTCAACTAAACATTTTTTAAAATCACCTTTTAAAAAACACTTCTAAAATAATTTAGAAATCAACTTTTTTAAAAAGTGTTTTTCTGAACTTTTATGGAAAATATTTTTTTTTCAAAATTCTGTGATAATATGTCGTTTAAGGTTCTACATATAAATTATTTAACAAATACTTTTAGTGTGTAATAATTATGCAATGTGAGTATAAATATTTATACATAATCATTATATCATTTACTATTCGTTTGAATTATTATTTTTTGAATAGTCAATGATAATTTAGATATAAATGATAGATGATCCGATGATCGTATATAAGACTCATTGGTCAGTGCATACATTTTTATCATACATCTTTATGTTATGTACTTAAAAATAAAATTTTAATATTAATCAGTGTTATTAATACCGTGTCGGTCATAAACTAGTCAGGGTACTGTCGTACTGGTATAGTGGTTCAACCAGTGATTCAACTAGTAGTTCATTAGTTAAACCACATACCGACAAAATTAGATATACATATATAATATATTAATACTAATGTTGAAAAATCAATAAAAAATCAATATTTTTTATTTTCATTAAAAAATTAATTTATATAAAATCCGGTCGGTATTACCGGTACGGTTCAATTGAAAACCAACCGTTATGACCGATTTTGACCGATATGATTGCATGACCGATATAATTATTATACCGTACCTGTATTAGAATCGGTTCACTAATTTAAAGGTTCAACAAGTCGATACGAAACGGTTTGAACAACACTTATATCAATTACATATACATTTCCTACCATTGATATGAATTTAATAAAATATTAAAAGTGAAGTGAGAATCATTGATAAATTTGCTCGAATTTAATTTTCTTAAATATAAATGAAATTGAAAAACAAAGAAAATAATTTTTTTATTCTTGGATGGATTGGATATCCATCCAAATGGATAATTCCATGGATATCGATTGGATATAATGGATTGATTTGAATCCATCAATTATCAACATTATCCATTAAATTACATCCATTTAAATCTATTAGCTCCAACGAATGAATTTAATTTGGATGCTATGGATAATTTTGTCACCAGTAGTCTCCATACATATCCTTATTAAAACTAAAACTAATTAAATAATGTTCATGCTGTATGGTTCACTAGTACTATTTGGACAGTATTTTAAGATAAAAATAAGAAACTTAACTAGGTAGACTTTTAAATCATAAGTTTATAATTTCACAAATCAAATATTGATTTAAAAGAAAAATATATATTTTTAGAATCTCATCAAAAATCCAAATTTGCATTTTTATTTTTATTTGTTTCATAGAATCATATTGCAAATACAATCCATAAAAAATAAAATCATAATATTGTTCACACAAAAAATAAGATAATTGAGTCTATTAGTACTCACAAATTTGAAGTAGTATATTTACTAGTGATTCTAGGATAAGATTGGAAAAGATGTCAATCTTTCCATAAAAAAACACGTCTTATAAATTTGATGATAATAAAAAACATTATCTCTCTACAAATTTTCTTAAAAAATCATTAGTTGGATATTAACAACTTTTCAAATTAGTATCTAAATTAACTTTACTTCAATCTTATTTTGAACTTGTATCTATATAAAATCTTGTTGCATAATAAACCCATCCAAGTACTTCAATCTCACTCTACTCTGTTTCCTTCAAACTCTTTTTGTTTCTCAATGAAACACAATAATCTTCCACTTCCCCCACATAACAATGTTCATGCCAACAATCTCTTAATACACAACTCTCCTATTCAACATGGCACATCACAAAGCCATGTTTTGAATGATGACTTTGCTATTGTTCAAAATCATAATTTTTGGAACCCCATACTTGTGGCACAAGAAACCCATGAATCTTTTGTTCCACCAAGAAACCTTCATGGCTATCAGGGTTCTAGTACTAGTCTTCCTGGACCTGATGATCTCGAATCTACTATGGGAAGACTCAGCTTGAGTTACCCTTTTAGAAATAGTAGTGCTTTTACGCCTAACAATTTCATAAGCCAACCTCTCTACGAAAATTCTGCTTCCATTCACCTTGCTGCGGCTGCGCCAAGGGTGCAAGCGGCTTTGAATAATCCCAGTGTCCCAAGTTGCTCAAATTCATTGTCTAATAATAGATATTTGAATCATCAAATGCAGTATAATGGGAATGTGGTTAATGGGCAAATTATTCGATGTCATGAATCTAATGTACTTAAAGGCTTGAGGGCAAAACTAGTTTCAATGGCAAAGGATCAAGGTAAATGTCGTTACCTGCAATTCAAGATTGATGAGGGATCAATGGAGTTCATTGACATGATACTCTTTGGAGTTAAAGATCACTTGTACGAGCTAATCACACACCAGTTTGGCAATTACTTGATTCAAAAGATTTTTGAATCAACAAGTGTGAGTGATGAGAAGAAGGATTTAATTGTATTATCAATTATCCAAAATGTGCATATGCTGAGAGATGTGTGCATGGATAATAATGGGTATTACTTTAACTTTAGTATTTCTGTTCTTCAACAAAAAAAATCATGGTTGAATTGTATGTAATACACTGCTTAACTATATCCACTTTTTTTGTTTTTTTCTGTCCCTTACAGAACAAGGGTTATACAGAGAATGTTGGAGAATGTAAAAACTCGTATGCAGATTAATGAAGTTATAAATGCAATAAAGCAAATCACTGTTACATTGATGAAAAATGAGAATGGTGGTTATGTAATTGAACAATGTCTAAAAGTTTTCCCCGTGGAATATCAATGCGTAATGTCCATCACATTCATCTTTTACATTCTTATATTCTTATGCTTGTTTTTTTATTATCAATATCCTATGTTATTATTGACACTCTCAAAGTCTCAATGGAGGACAGTATTTTTTTCTCTTTATTTCTTCTATTAATATTTAATTTAAATTAAAACTTTCTTTCAGGAGATTTTGTATGTAATAGCAATGAAATGTGTAGATATTGCAACAGATAAAAAAGGATGTTCGGTTATTCAAAAATGTATGGAACATGCTCTACCAGATGCTATAGTACCACTGGTTCAGGCAATCATCTATAATGCAGCACTCCTAGCTGAAGATCCATATGGGTTTGTGTTCAACTCTTGAACAATGCATCATTATTTTATATGGTTTATGGACAATTTATTTTTGAAACTCATATTTGAAAGGACAAAGATATTCTCACATGCTTTTTCGTTGATAACATTTCAGAAGTTAAAAATATAGAATAGTACCTTACATGTAAGATAGACAAAAGTTTATTTTTTCTTTTGTAAGTATCAGATATCTTAGGTTTATAACTAAATATTTTTTTACAAAAGAATGATAACCATGAAATTTCTTTAAAATTGCCCAGATAGTGTATTTCATTGAGTTTGAATGTTCCTTCTTTCTTTATAAACTAATATTTTTTGTTAATTATAACCACAGAAACTATGTGGTGCAATATTTAGTTGAGATGGAGATAGTTAAAGTCAATGGAATGATAATATCAGAGCTTGGGGGTAAATATGTTCAACTATCCAGGAACAAGCATGCTAGCAATGTGGTGCAAAATCTCTTAAAATATTCTGAGGAGAGGGATTCTATGACTATAATTCTCGAATTGATGAATAGCACTGAATTTTTTAGTGTCCTTCAAGATCCTTATGGAAATTATGTTGCTCAGACTGCACTGGAAAACTCCAAGGTATGATACTACTACTATGTTTATGTGTGTTTATATCTTTAATCATGTGCTTATCTCTTTTTTTCCCTCTGTTTATTGCAGGGCTACCTGCATAAAAGGATGTTAGATAGCATTTTGACCAAATATAGAGATCTGTGTAACCATTTTTACGGGAAAAAGGTGTTGGCTTTTGTTGAGAAACGGCTCAGGATACAGTTTTAAGGGACCATAAAACATGTTATGTGGCTTTCTTTATGTAATTAACATTCGATGATTCAGTGTTACATGTTGACTTATTTGTTATTTTAGTTGTAATTGTTAGAAAAATCACCAACTTCAGCTGAAGTAAGTAGGCATAGATGCCAGTATTATTAAGTTTCAGGATTATTGTATTATTAGAAACTTTGATGATTCATTGATTGTTAGAATAAACCGGTGAAGTACTCACAGCATTGATTTTTTCTTTATTCTGAAGTGAATCAATTTTTGCAACAGATGTCAAAAAAATTTAAAATGTTTTCAAAAACTTTTAACCGACGTTTTTGCTATCATAATACGGTGAGACTAATATACTGTGATGTATTTTTTGGCTTTACAAAAATAATATCATAACATTATAGAGAAGATTTAAGAATTTATTTAACATAAAGCAAACCATTCTTCTTACTAGATTTCCTATGGTCTATTTGCAACTACACTCATTTAATGTATAATTTTAATTAGTTCTTTTTTTAAAGAAAAGTATACAGATGGTTTGTTAGGAGTCCTGGCATAGTAAACTCAATGTAATAAGTCATGAAGCTCTCCTATCTAATAGACTAGTATTTTTAGGTTGAGCTCTCCTCATGTACTTACCCCTAAATTGGTGTTTTCATTGAGAGTTGTGCAATGGAAAGGGCTACCTATAGACTGAACTAAGGTATGTTACCGAGTACTGATAGATGACGGAAGCCGCCAAAAGATAAAGGGCTACCATCAAGTCAATATCGAGAGAGTAAAAGCCAATGTGGATGTCGGCCCTTAAAAGGGGGCGACAATGTTGGGAATTCTACATTCATAGCAAACTCAACAAAGTACTTAAGCTATAAGACTCTCTCGCCCAATAAACTAATCTTTTGGGTTGAACTTTCCTCATGTGCTTAGGTCTGGTTCCATCATTCAGGGAAGCAGCTATCCCTCCTTCCCATGAGGTTATTGTGATGACAGCAACATACTCATCTGGAGCAGAAGGAGCAATGTTTGGAGAAGTATATAACTGGAAGATGTACTATGATACTCGTCGCATTACTACTGGTCTCAAAGATTGCATAGATTTATGAGTAACAATTGAGAAAGTTGGAATGATAAAGACACATGGAAACAGAGAAAAATAAAGCCTAAGGGAGGAGCATGGAGAGTCTAAGAAAGGGAGATGCCTAGGTTCAACTTTTGTAACCATTGCCCCAATTTCTTGCTGTCATGGCCTACCTCCTATGACCTTTACCATTCCTTGCAATCCACCCTTTCCTTCCATTGGCATCATAACATAGCCTAGAAGAAATACATCAGGATTGTGTCTAAACTTGTAAAATTATCATTTTAATACAATCAGAAGAACATCTCAACAATGTTTCAGCCAAGATGAGATATCTCAACTTCAGTATAAGCCATGTGATATAATCACTAAATCTACTAGAACAAGAACGACAATCATGATAAATTCATATAGACAAAAACACACCAAGATGATGATAAATGAGACTACGTTGAAAATGTGTCCCTAATCCACAGTCTTCCACGAGAGCAGCATAAATAAAACTTATTAGAAAATGTGAGTTACTCTGAATCTGACGAGTCAGCATTTGAGCTCTGTCGAACACTTCTTTTAGTTTGTGCACTAGACCTGGCATGATTCAATGAAGATTCACCCTCAAAAACGACCACTTGAGCTTTAGCCAATCTTTCTTCCAATTCCTCCGTGCTAAACTCATCAGACCCTCCAAGTTGATCAAATCCCACCTAGCACACATGCCATTATCAAATTGATGTTGCTAAAATTGAAAGAATCAAGGGGAGAAATCTCTTTAAACAAAAATCATTAGCAATAATCACTGTTATCATCAAGTGCTTTGATCTACATACCACATAGTCATCCACTTTGGCATTCTTTATGAGGGCAATGGTTGGGAGAACAATGATCTTAAGCTTCTCAGCCAAGAATGGACTTTTTTCAGCATTAATTTTCACAAATCGAGTCTCAACATGCTGCTTTGCTAGTATACTTAAATGCTTGTCCATTACCTGCACATGAAACATGCACATGAATTATTTCTCCTACATTTTATATCCTAGAAAATGCGGGAGTTAAGTAAATACCACAATTGCGAGCGTTAATCGTAATTAGCACTTGCTGTATTATACTCAAATTCTGGTACATTAATATTTGCTGAACTTGTACTCAAATTATGGTGCCTGTAACTGATTTAATTCGCTATGGTGATAATACTAATGAGACTGTTTCACATGGTTTTCTATGGTGTAATTGATTCAATGAGCAATCCAATACACATGAACATGTTAATTTATTTTTTGAAAACACTCAAAATGCACTCATGGAGTTTAAAGTGAAAGATAAATAATTCTTCAAAAGGAATTGTATATCCATGTACCTCAGCTTCCACTTTCCTAACACTAAGGTGGTGGTGTTTTCTGCAATAAAAATATCTATCTTGCCGCTGGCAGCAAGTTATGTATAATATCGACACCCTTACTTTTCAGGCTGAAGCTATCAATTAAAATTTGGATTTTAATAATTCATCCGTCAGAGAGAGAAAAAATCCTAATACTAATACTTGTGCCAATAGCAGTGCTTTAAATTGCATACAATTACACATTCATTGATCAAATTCTCATAATCTGATATGCAGAGAGTAAAAGAGACCTAGTTCTTGTTCCACTTAACATGCATTGGAAAGCATGAAATCGGTGTACCTTACAGGGCCAGTTTTCACGGTAGAAATGACAAACAACGCGTTCGCTGGCCTTGACCACGGAGAAGAACTCTTTCTCAGAAGGAATCTCAGTGTACTCGCCGTGTCCGAGGGAGATCCAGCGGCTTCGCTTCTCTGCCATCTTCTTCATCTGCTGCAATCTGCGCTCCCTTAGGGCTTCAATATCGTCGGCGTCAAGACGTTCGAGTGCGGCGATTTCATCATCAATTTTTTCCTCCACCGCCTGCGCCACCGTCAGGACCTGCTTCTCAATAACCTCTTCGATCTTCGACTTATCCATTTTCTACTTTCGGTGCTCACAAGTCACAACCTTTTCTTTTCCCTTCCCTGGCCTGCATTTCAAATCTCACAGGTTTGGAGCGGAGAAATTCCATACGTTGTCGTTTAATTATCTATGCGTAATGGGAACTGAATTAATCTCATCCACACACTTCGTTAAAAGAAGTTTGACGGTGAAGATTACACATGGTAGCCAAGATTTTATTGAATAGTGGAAAAGGGGACATGAGTTCCATAGGAAAAACTCATCCGACCAAACATAATTATTGGAAAGGAAAGTTGATGAAGCCTGCATGTCTTAGCCCCCCTCATCAAACTGTTTTCTATTATTGAAGTGCAATCGAGAAGGGAGATTAAAAATATAGGAAAAATATGTATATACTCATTAATAGGGTATGAATTTTATAAATGTTATTGTAGCACTAGAAATTCATGCTTAATAACTATTAGATATTCAAAAAATAAATAATAGAAATAAATTGTGAATTATATACTAACCATATATAACTCTTAAAAATAAGTTATAATTTACTTTTCTCTTAACTCCTAAATAAAAATAATACCTATAAATATATAAAAATTGCATGCATCTAATTATTTCATTATTCACTTTTTTTTTATTGTTAGTATGTTATTATTTTTGTTGTAGATGAAACTCAAATTATTATTTTTTTGTTAATGAGACTTAATCTTGGGACCTCTTGCACTTCATTATTTAAGTCTTTAATCCTTACCATCAATGGCCCATTTTCATCCCTCACTTATATAAATATTTTTTACATTTCCATTTAATATATCATGTTGCACCTGTATCTTAAGTTTTAGAAATTTTTCATAGCTTGTGACTATACCAATACAAGTACCTGTCCCAGTGTGTCCATACTAGTACTAGATATGAGAGTGATACCAAAGTGTTGGAAATTGTGGCAGATTTAAAACAGTGACATGCGACACATCACATTGCTTTAGATTATGAAGTAGGAATTATACAGAAGAATCCTAGGCATAAAAGAGAATCATGTTCATAAAATATTGTTTGTTTTGTAAGCAAGTCAGCGAAAATGAGATAAAAAAACAACACTGCAACAAGTTTATATCATAAATTATTCCTCTTCAAATCTAGTACTACATTCAACAGACATGGGCATACTAAGTACTAACAATAATCTAACATTACTTAAGAACCACTAATAGGAACAATAAGTTGAACTAACGCTGCTAAAATTTCTCAATTACTATCACAAAACACACTTCTCCTATTCTGAGTGGGGGCTTCAAGCTTGGTCTTCATTTGAGTTCAAGGGCATTTGGGCTTGCCCTTTTTGTTAACTTTGTCCCTGTAGCAAGGGCATTCATGCTTGTTCCCATAAGTCCCAGAAGGAACACACTTGCACTCTGCGCAGCATATTCCACAGTACTTCAAGCACCTATCCTGAACTCCTGCAACAGAGCACCTAGCCGAGCATTTCTTGCTGCAAAACGCTGCCATTAACAAGGAAAAATATACATCACTACACCAACCGAAGAACTAAGCTCCAAATGAAAAGGTATTTATGAAACATATCACAAAGAGTGGAAGAAGATCTTACATGCATCTTCAGATGCTATGGCTGACTCCAAGAAAGAGAAGCTTAACACAAGGGAACAAAACAGCAGTGTGGCAAAGACAGGCTTCATTTTTTGTATGATGCTAATATTGGGTGATGGGGTTTGTGATGGCGTATATATAATGATGGAGTTTGTAAAATGGTGGCAAATTGGGAAAAGCAATAATAAAGTTGGTAAAACTAAGGAATAGGCTTAACAAAGTTGGTGATAATAATAAAATAAAATGTAAACCAGAAGGATCAGTCTGAGTTCTATGGGGGTTAGAATAAAGTATGGGTAGAGTCGGTGGCTTGTACCAGCCAAGAAGAGACAGCATGTAATGGTTCATGCACCTATCCCATTAGTTTTCTGCACCAATGAAGGTTTCTGGTGCCTTCCTATCCCTTTGTCCCTATGTGATTTTTGTTATTGTCCTCTCTCTAGATACATCTCACGTGTGTTGTTCTTTTGTTACTATCCCCATGTGTTGTGCAACTGCTCTTGATTCCACTTGGCTTCAATTTACAATAGGAAAAATAACACCCTTATTCCTTTGGAGTTAAATGAGAAAGAGCAGCTAATATCCCTCTCCGGTCTGTTTGCGACTGTTTGCTAATTAAGTTCTGAATAAGGAATATAATGAAAAGGTTCTAGGACATCAAATACACTTGTGAAATACCTACGAAATATTATCTTTCTATCCCCTCTAAAACTTAACTAGCAAACAGATCTCAGATTAAAATTATTCTCAACAGGACCTAGGCTCAAGTAATTTAAAGAACTACAACTGAATCGAACTAGGACACAATTTTTACAGCAAATGGTGTGTGACTAAGGCAAATATTGAATTATTACAGATGCTTTCCTTTATCTACATTCGTTTTATTATTAAAATTACCTAGCTGGAGGCAAAGCTGAGCTAAACAGCTTTTTAATACAAAAATTATAATTATAACTCTCCAAAACAGCAATTGAAATTAACCTATACATGCTGTATGGTACACATATAATCTTATATCAAGCTCCCACACTGTGGGATGGGCAGTGGCACTCCTCATCAGGATCATCATTGGCATAGCCACTAGATGCTAGTAAGTTAATCTGCAAAGTATGAACACAAAAAAGGTCCGAATTTGAGGAATTTGGAAAGCTATAATTGAATATGTTTCCTTGGAGGATGGAATGGAAGTGAGCCACAAATGAATAAGGAAAACATTTTACATTATAATTTTGAAAGAAAATGAGGGACGAAATCTCCACAGATCAAGTGCTAAAATATCTCAATTATATTTGTAAATCATATGCATTTTAATTTAACGACAGCAGAATGGTATTCTAACAAAATATATTTTCTTACAAAAAATTTCTATTTATTAAATTTTTGAACAATGTCCTTAAGATATTTGTTAACAGGGACCTTAAATATACAGCATAAAATCAGAAACACTGGAGTATCATTGAGATTGTGGTGCTTTAGAAGAATGCAATGAAGAAAACAAGGTACCTTAACAATTTCAGACTTGGAGCCAGGACGCATGTAGGCTGCTAATACGCTCATATTGAAATCCTGCATACATCATTTGAAATTCATATTAAAAAACACCATTTTACAATATCCAAATCATAATAACAAGGGAAAGAGAATATAAATTCACGATTTTGAACAAATAAGTTTCTTTTTATTTTAAGGGAATGAATGAGTTTCTTAATAAGGATAAAAGTATAAATAACTATTTCCTGCTTTTCAGCAAAACATTCACAATGTGTAAGTATCTCGTCCACACAATTACTTTAAATTATGTCCAGTTCAACAGTAGTTTACATGCATATACCAATCGGCAGCAAATTCATTTTTCATGCCACGTTATAAATGGTTATACAAAAGAGAGACGAGAAAAAGGGTCACATATATGGGTGATTTGTGCTATGAAATCAAGCATGTCAAAGTCACTTTGGCATAACCATAACAATCAGCAAGTGTCAGGTATCTCCAGTTATGAAGACAAAAATACACAAAAAAAGGTACAAAAAAGTGTAAGACATTTGACATATCACATAAATGCTATGTGAGAATATAGCAAAGCCAAGACAGCAGAAACAGCCCACCTGAGTAGGCAGAAATTAAAAGGTAAATGCAAAGAAAATAAAAATAAAAGGGCAGCCCATTGCACGAAGCTCCCACCTAGTGGGATCTAAGGAGAGTAAAAGTACGCAGCCTTACCCCCAAGCAAAGAGGCTATTTTCAAGATTCGAACTCGTGACCTTAGTCACTAAGCAACAACCTTACTGTTATGCCGAGACTCAACCTCTTGCAAAGAAAAAATGGAGAGAGAAAAATAAGGTGTACAATAAAAATAAGGATTACCCGGAAAGGATCACCCCTCAGAGATTGAACAAACATGGAACTTCCTAAGCTTTTTCCCTGCATTGAAGTTGACAAGCAATCTCAATACAATGGAAAAATAATTCAATGAAATGAAAGCACAATGGCCAGATATCAGCCACTCGTGCTCCTCTCTAAGCACAATGGAAAAATGTGAGGGACTACGAACATACAAGTAAGGTTTGAATGTGCAGATTAGGTTCATAAATAAATGGCGCAGTCCTATCATATAGTTATATAGTCCCTTCATATTCTTAAGAAGGAATAGAATAAGCAATTCTGGAAGTGCATCAATTAGATGATTGACATACCTCAAGGGATACATCTCTTAGGCGTCTTCCAGTTTGAGCACAGCAAATACGAACAACATGTTCATCACAACTCCCACTAATAATGTAGTCCCTCCCATTCATGTAATAAGAACGGGTGTAGTTCTGAGAACTTCCAGTGGGAGCTATATCAAAAACCAAGTGAAGCCTACCATCAGCAGCTGAAATCTGTCTAACCTGTCAGATTATACATGTTAGTTTGGATACCAGCATTGTAATGTTAACACAAATTTCTAACCAAAGAGAAAGACTAGCATATTAGCAATAAAATGAAATAAATGTACATAGATAACAAAAATCTGATGGTGATTGTTACTTGCTTTAAAGCTGAACCAGATTCCAAAAGGGGTGCACAGCCTATCCCGGTTATTGCACTCTGCATAGTAACCAATAACTAACACACTATTAAGTAAAAATTACCTCATTATCAACTGCTGATGCTAGAATATATCGGTCATCTGGAGAAAAGCAAACCATCACATTTCCTTTTGAACTTGAAGTAGTGAAGCAAGGATATATTGGTTTCTGTCTCAAGTCCCACATCTTGACATCCTGATCAAATGAAGAAGTGGCAAAAATTGACGGGGAATGATTTGCAAATTTGACTACATTAATATGCCCAGAATGCATATCTGTGAACACTTGTAACCGCTTCCCATTGTTGATGTCATACAAAGCAACATTTCTTGAGTAACCACTTGCAAGAAATAATTCATCCGTAGAGTTAACATGAACAGATGTCAACTGGTCAAACTCATCGAAGGTAACACAACCAGAATTCCAATGTGTGCCAGTATTTTTTCTTGGCATATGGTGGATGTCGTACAATTTCAGGGAACCATTGTCTGAACCTGCTATAAGCTGACATGCAACAACAAGAAAGAATAGCATCAGAATTGTTCAAGCAAAAACACTGGAGAAGCAAATGCTCTAATACTAACTATAGAGAATTGAATGCTTCACTGAATCAATGCCTTTCTTATCTAAAAAAATCTAGACTGCAATTCTGATACTGAATTATTGCTACTTCCAGAAAACCACACAAGGTCATCTCTCTCAGTCTGAATTAAAACCACTTAAGCCTTAACAAAGATGGAAAATGATGTTCTATTCTGTTCTCTTTGGTTCCACGCCCCTTTCAATGGAACAAAAATGTTGTAACTTTATAATCTTATTTCATGATCTATTCTTTTATTAAATAAACCAAACATAGAATACACCTTACATGCTTTGTTCCATCCTGTTCTAACATGTCTACCAAATGCTACTTATGTATGACAAGGAATGGATTATGTTAGTTGATGTAGAGCACTAGGATGAAGATTTCAATAATTGCCAATAAATATATATGTAGCTGCTAGTATTCATTCATCAACTAAAACAATAAACATTATGAATAGAATCTATACAGAATCATTTTCGTGAAATATGTACATACCTTGGAGGGATATTTTTTGAGCCAACAGAGACCCAAGACACTATTCATTGCTCCAAGTGATGGGATATAACTCACAATATGTTCATTCTCATGGTTGATAACAATTACTTCACCATCTAGAGTTCCAAGGACCATCAAGCTAGAGTCGGATGGATGGTACTCAAACTGCCTTGGACGAAAGCCCCTATCTAATTCACATCCTGATAGAGAAAGGGGGTGCAAGAAAGGCCAAGTTGAAGACCCCATTTTAGCAGCAGATAGAGACCTGGTATAAAAGTATTTGGACTCTCCAGAAGGATTCAACGGTCTACACTTGGAAGTTCGCACCTTAATGTGGCCTGATTTTATTTCTCGCTTACGTAGGATATTTACCACGCTCTCTTTTTGCTTCCATCCATATGGAAGATATTGAAAGTATTGAGAATATATTCCAGAAGCCCTTTCCCTGTCACTATTTCTGATCGTCAAATTATCTAAAACTTTCAGATTTGATAATGAAGCTATCATGAACTCTCTGTAATGTTTCTCATAGCATATTGGTGATGCATGACAAGACATATACTTCATAGAAACATCAGTGGTATGCGCTGTAAAGGCGTCTTGAGATGAATCTTCTCCATCTTCATTCTGTAATGTGAACAGCCAAAATTCAAGGTAAAAAATGATTTCGAAGTTACAGCTTGAATAGTATGACATACGGCATTATATAATATATAATTTGATAACATGATTCACGTTTATGGAATTTAACATTAAGCATTTCACCTACCTTTTCCTTAAAGCATGCATATTAAATCTAAGTCATGGAGTAATTCACTAAACACTGAAAATGCAATATGACCATCAAAACAAAGTGGAAATAGCCAAAATACAAAAGCATGATACTCACCATTAATATGAATATTTCAGTATTCAAGCTATTATCCTTACCACAACTAAGCACCACTGTATACAATATAACAATAGTTAAAAGGATATAAGATTTATTTTATCCTTTAAGGTAGAGTTCTCAAAGACAGAAAAGAGGGAGAGAGAAGTTAAAGAGAAATATGGGAATTTTTTCATGTTTGGTTGAGAAGAGAGAAAGAAGGGAGAGAATATAAAAGTTACTGGTCCCACAAAATATCTTACTCTCCACTTATGAGAAAGAAATAATATTTAAATGATATTGTTTTTACTAATTTACAAAAATCAACATTTTTTATCTTATATCTGTTTCAATGATATTTTTGACATCAAAAAGTTAAATCATTTCTCGCTTCTCCTTTTCTACTCTACAAAACAAATGAAAGAGAGAAGAAAACGCTTATTTCTCTTCTTTTTCTTTCCTCTTTCTCTTGTACCAAACAATAGAAAAAGTCACTATATTTCTCACCTCTTTCTTTCTTCACACTATCTTTCTCACCTCTTTCTTTCTTCACACTATCTTTCTCATCCATTTCTCTCTTTTCACTTTCTTCTCTCAAACCGATATTTTTCTACTATTAAGAATGCCATGAGACGAGAGAATTCATTAGGAAAAGATGCAGTTAGGCAAACAGGGCCAAGTTGACTACCTTGTTCTGAATAGGCACTTCAAAATTCCACCCAGGAAACACATCTGACAGCCAGAATCTATGATGATGACTAGTGAAGTCAACTTCACTATCATCTGATGAATCCTCATCCATGCTTTGAACATCATGATTTATAACTTCTTCATTAAAGGAATACAAATTTATCAATGGATCTTCTGCACTGAAGTTAGGATCTGTCAGTACCCTTGAATCAGTGAAAGATTCACCAGTAAAAGGAACTCTATTAAGCAGGCCAAGATCAACACTGCTATCTGACTTCCTACTGGGTGAGATAAAAGATGTCCCAGCATCATTGCAGCATTGCCAATATTGAAACCTTAGTTCAACCAAAGAAGGGAGCTTAGAGAGAGCTGCAACAGTTGTCCAAAGATTTGTAATCCGTGTCTCGCACATTGAGAGGCGCATTAGATTGGGCATGCAATTAAAGCAGTCCTCTTGGAAACTGGTAAGAGATGAACTAAAATCAAGATCAAGGGTGTGCATCTGCATGAACTTCCCAGTCAAATTCAGCTTCCGGAAATGTGAAGACCTCAATATCAAAACTTGGCAAGCTAAACCACTTTGTGAGATATCCCTAATAATAGAACCCGGTATGAGTCACAAAAAACAACGTATGCAAGAAAAATCTAATGCCAGAAAGTGAATCAGTGAAGGTAAGATCTCCCCATGATGATGAGCCACACATATGTAGTCTTGAAACAACTAAACCAAAGCTAGAAATTATATATTACCATCTTAACATTGTAGGTCTGAATAAAAGTGACTATACTAGTAGAAATTATGTCATTTATACAAAGATAATCCATAACAAGCACCATAATATACCGTAAGAAGTCTTTTCCAAAAGACAGATCCTGTAGATCAACTACTCGAAGCTTTTGGTTAATAGCACGCATCAATGACAATGCATATTCTCCGTTCAACGCACATGCTGTTTCATTGCGAACGTCAACAGCTTCAATTTCCGAAGTATCGAGGTTCATGCATACGTCAAGAAGTGGAGCACAATCAATATCCTTAAGGTCATCAATAAAAATCTCCAGACTAGACAGCTCTTTGCAGGACTTTTTGATCTCAGCCTGCATGGTCATGGTCAGGTTTATCTTCTTACACTCGTGAAAAGGGTAAAGTATAAAATGGAATAAAACCACTGCCCTCTGTGCGAGGAAAGTAACTGCATGAACAAATGGAGTAAAAGGAAAGGAAAAAAGTGAATGCTGCATAATACAACAAAAAATTGGTTAAGACCAAAGTTTGGTGTAAGTAAGTCTCTTGTCCATGTATACTGCATTTACCAGGACAAAAGAGTAAATCTCTGTATATCCAAATATAACAGAGATATTGAAAGGTTTGCAGTGCTTGAGCAGCAAAATTTGAGATGGAATAAACAACAGACCTTGAAAAAGCTTGCCAAAATAGTAGTATTAGGCAAAACACCATGTCTCCTGCAAGAAGCAATATACCTAGAACCAAAACCGATATTATATAATCAGGACGGAGCTATGAATACAGAGAAACAACAAACCGTTAAATAATTACCAACTATAGGATCTATATATTGAACTATTACCAATGAATTTAAATTTAATCAACAGCCTTTGCATAAACTCGTTTGTTTCCTACTGTTATATATTTCTTTACTACCCAAAAATCCTTAATCAACAGTTTACAATAAAAGGGAGTAGCACTAAATTCAGGTACTGTTCAATAACGATGGAAAGGATAACAAAATTATGCATGCAGAACCTCGGCAAGATGAAAATTCAGTATCCTTATGCAAAAAAAAATGGGAGCATCTTCAAAACAAAACTTGGTTCTGATTATTAGTTCAACTCCATAGAAATCAAGATGGAAGACCGAATCTAAGCAATACATAGGTTTTATATAATCAAAAGCAATAAAAAATTAACAATAAATAAAACATACACGGGAATAAAATATAAATGAAGTATCTTATCAAATACAATTTGGTCGTGAAAAAACACAGAACGAGGTGGAAGAAACATAAACAGCGGATTTTGAGTTGATGAAGTGTACCTGTCTTCCAAGGTTTGAATGGTGATGGACATGGAGATCACAAAGTGAATGGAGAAACTATCCGATCAGAAACCAAAAGGATAACAAAATTTCACAATGCAAAGTACAAAGTGCGGATTCAGATTCACACTGTTTCTTTTGTTGGTTTTTCAGCTTTTCTTCCCCATCCCATTGATTGTTTGATTAATTTTTTCTTCTCTTTTTCCTCACTTGGTTGTTATGGATTTTGGGCCTTGCTTGGAATTAATCCAAGCCCATGATTGTAGTGTAGCACTGGTAATCGTTAGTTAAAATAAAGCCCAATATTCGAATGAAATTAAGCCCAGTTTATAATTGATAAAAAAATATTGTTTGCGTTTTTCTTGTCAGTTTATGGGTTTGGGTTAATATAAATGATTCTTTCATTAGTCATTCTAGTGAAGATGAAACATGAACAATTGCAATGGAATTTATCAGTCAAACTTATTAAAAACAATCAATTTTTAAGGTAGTATTCGGAAAAGAAGTGATAATTGATTTGGTAGAATTATTAGAGGTTAAACTACCTTGAGAACTTACCCACTTAGAGTCATATGTTCATGATTTTAAGTTCAATTCAATCATTAGCAAGTTTACAATGGAATCACATCTTATTTTTCAAAGTTTGTATCATTTGATGTACCCGATGCTTCTCATTTGTTATCGGGAAGGAACAATTATAAAAATAAAACAAAAATTAAATATATTAATTTTATATTTTTTACCAATTTGAATGAAATGTTATATATACACATCTTTGGACAAAATATGTTTTTGGAATAGTGATACTATTTCAATGAGAGATTCAATATGAGAGGAAGAAACTATGATATGCTGCAGCATATGTTGGTGGTTTTTTCTCTTTGTAGGTCTTGTGAACTAAGAATTAAATAAACTCTATACCAAATTTAAATATCACACTCATATCAAGATACCACCCTTTAATTTCCCTAACCATTATTAAAACTCTCAAATTTGAATACCAATTATGTCACTCAATAACCCAACCTTGTATGGACCCACTACTTTCGTCATATCAGGCTTGACAGCTACTCAAGTTGGAAGTGGAAAGAAAAAATAAAAAAAAGTTGACCACCATGGCACCATCCACTTTTTAAATTAAGTCCTTCTTCATACTCCTTTTTTTCTTCTACTAAGATTAGTTGTAAAGCTGAAACTAAGATCCTATCTCTTAACAAATTATCTTCTTTGCCAACCAGACTTCACAAAATAATATAAAAAATATTAATTTATAATCTTATGATTTTTATTTTTAATGAAATTATGTTTTCTAATTGAGTGAGGATATAAAACGAGACATAAATGTAAACATCTGATTTCATCTGTAAATCTGAACCCACCACTACCCACACACATCCTCATGAGTCAATATCAATTAACTACGTTCTTTGATATCTCTGTGTCATGATATTTTTCTTTTGGAGCCCAAAATCTGTGCTGCATGTGCTGTGGCGCGTAAGAGGGAAGGTTGCTGGCTAGACCATATAAAGTAGCATATGCTATAGGGACCCAATGAGAAGGAGAAAAAAAAACTATAACGTATCAACTTATATGCATAAATTATTACACAACACTGATTCAGAAAGCATAATTTAAGTATGACATGGATGTTTTTTTGCTGTTCTAGTCAAAACGAGAAACATAGTAGCAACAAATGGGAAAGAATATTTTAGGAACTTAGAACTTAGCTGCAATGTTACTTTAAAAGGGAAAAGGGGAAAATTAAGAGTATAATGAGTGACTACCAGCTTGTGGAAGTCCTTTTATAACATTTACTTTGGAATCCATACTAATGTAAAACCTCCATCACTAGATGCCAAGAGAAAAAAAATTAAACTTTGACAGCTTTGACATTAGCCTATACCCATTATATTTACTATTCAATTTAACTAATATAATTATGATATGAGTTTTATATATTGCTATTGTATTATCTACCATTCATATTTAATCATTATTTATTTTTCAACAAAAAATAATTCAAAGTAATTATGATGATATATTAAGTATATATAAATTTTTACAATAAGAATGTACAAATATTAATAGTTGTTACGTATAAATAACAGTGTAAATATATCATATCAAATTTTACTTATAAACAAATCAAACCTATAAACCAGTTGGATATGACATGTTTATTCATTTAAAAAATTCACATTTATTACATGTTTATTCATTTAAAAAATTCAAATTTATTTTTTGTTTAAATTTCAACTATGTCATATTAATCTATTTAAAGACTCTTATTATATAAGGTATTAAGTATACCTTTTTTAATAAAAGTTAGCATACATGTTTTTAATAGGTCGATCTAACACTAATTAGCTATATCAAAATAAAATGATATAAATATTATTGGAATAATATATTAGATGGGTCGGTTAAAGTTAATATATTTTTTAGTTTGCCTAAAGTGTAAATAAGTTTTATAAAAAGTTTTAGTTGATTACAAAAAAAAAGTCTAGTCCGATTTAATCTATTTTTTTTAATCAGACAATCTGATTTGTTTCCTTTAGTTTTCATAATTCAAGCTTCAAGCTAAAAATCACATAGAACAAGTCACATCGTGTTTAATAATTTGATAGTACTATTTACTAACTTACGATATAGTGTATAAATAAAATTAAATATGTATATGTTAACCAAAGTCTCAGTTTAGTTATCGATAGTCAATTAATAGCAAAGTCTCAGAGTATAAATGAAATTAAATATGTATACATTGCAGTACACCAAAGTCTCAGTTTAGTTATCGGAAGTCAATTAATAGCCCACAATGGTTGGTACAAGCCTAACTGTCCCCCAGCGACTGTGTATAATCAGGTCTCAAACCTATATATGATGTTATTGTCACAAAACTATTAGGAATAATCCCTTAATTAGTTAACAAAGCCATGAGATACTGTGGTAAATTATCTTTTAAGTCAGCAGTTAAAGAAATCTTTGAAAAGAGTACAACAAGTTAATCAAATTGTGTACAGACATCAAACTATAATTAATAATCATATGTCCAAGGTGGATCACTTGTGGTTAATTAACTTTCTATTTGATAGTGACAAATTAGGGTTCAAGTTTGTGATAAAAGTGAAAACTATTGCAGCAGGTGCAACATTAAATACAATTGAAGGGGGGCATGCACAAAATATATGTTACCTCAATCTCTTACTTTTTGATATCCCACTAATACATTAAAGATTTAAATATGTTATGGTGTTTATTTTGATGTGTCTCACTATTTTGTTTTCAAATTTTGTGTAAGTATTTAGCTGCTCCATTTTAAATTGGAGTAGATAAAAAATACCATCTCCAATTCTCCATTTCATATATTTGGCATTTATGATTATGTACATGACTTGAAAAATTATTAAATAATGTTGGATTTCAATATAATTTGACTAAAATAACATCCTTTAATTCACATTCAAAACTGAATTAGAATGAAACAAAGAGATCATGGATGAAAAAATGATTTAATACACAATGATATAGTTGAAAAATAATGTATAAATTTTTGTCGAGTTTCTAAAATATCAAACATTTTAAAATAACATGAAAACTTTGAACATTAAAAGATATAAACAGAACTTGTAAAATAACATGATTAAAATAAGCACACCATATGTCTTCGTATTCTTGAAGCGCGATTCATTCTAAAGTAGTTCGTCATTTAGTGGTGGTATTTTTTTATATAGAAAGTTGACCAAGAGAATGGAAATCAATATTAACTCAAATCGAGGACTAAATAGTTAAGTAAATAATATAGGAAACTAAAATCAATGGCACCATAAATAGGGAAAAAACGCATTCAGTCCTACAGAAACTATACATACACACAAGATGATTACACGAAGGGAAAGGTGGATGGGAAGAGAATACCTTTGTCGATAAGGAACAACAATTTTGTCAACTTCATACAGAAAACTAAGATTGATCCACTAATTAGTAATCATCCCCTTTCATTACGTTGAAATTATAATAAAGTTCCCTTATCTGTATATCATCATATTTAACATATATGCATCATTTCAAATTGTACATATGATATTCTACCTAAAAAAAATTGTACATACCATACATCAAATTTAAGTTTACTTAAGGTTGATCTATATAAAAAAATGTATAATATCTAAGTATAAAAGTGTAAATATTTATACATTTTTTAAGAGTCAATGATTATTAAATATGAATTGCAAATAATACAATAATAATATATAAAACTCTAAAGAATATTAAATTAAGAAAACATTAATTTTGTAGAGACCCACCTCTTTATTATGATATGTGACCGAGTTTGATGATCATTGAATCGCCAGAGGCATAGAATAATATATAGGGGCTTGGAGTATTAATTAATTAATTTAATATTATGTATTATTAGAGTGAAGTTTTTTAAATGGACAAAGTCATTGATTATTCAATTATACTATTTTTATTTAAGAGTCAAATTAATTAATATAAAAATAATAGATAATACGCTTATAAGTTATAATCTAAAATACGTTTAGGACATATATTAGATCTTTATTAATTGGGTCAGTTGGGCACTTGGGACATATTAGTTTAATTGGGGTCAGTTGGGCACTTGGGACATATTAATTAGTTAAATGCGAGTTTATATTCTTCTTTGTTTTCGGAGGATGGAGCAACATTCTCATTTCGGGATCGTAATTATTAGTTTTAATCAAACTAAGCTGTCCTGTTATTGAGAGTAGATGCTAATGAGCAATTAAAATCCAAAAGTGCATCTCATCAGGAACCACATGAGATACCAGTAGATATACAGCAGAATCCCATCATGAACATCTTATATATGTTCAAGGTAACATCACTATAAAGATGGGAAAAAAAAAGTTTCAAAACTATTTTTCTATGTTCTTTAGGTATGCATAGGATAAATTTTTACGAGGATATAAACTTAAGATATCACAATTAAGTATAACCAGTTGCAGGATGATAGTATTATATTAATGTATTTCTTAGTATGTCATCAAAAAGTTGGTATCAAACGACAACGGATAATTCGAGTATGAACATTGTCGTGTGAATTGAGGGTATTGGAGAAGCCATAATTTAGGTATGGAGTGCCCTGAATAGATAAGAAGACATATACAACAATACACTTCCATCTTTTAAAATTGAGAAAAAAATATGCACACAGTTAAATACACTCATCATTACCAAGTACATATAAAAAGGATATACAATATAAATCATAAAGAAGATAAATAATCTGGGGTGAGTAGCCACTCCTCCTTCCATCAATGATTTAGATATTTTTCTCTCAAGTCATTTATCATCTATGTTTAACATTATTATAGAAATTATGCTTATAATTATACATAATGGTATGGTAAATCATAATTAAGTTAGAAAATATAAATATACATGTATGATGAGATATTATTCAGGTATTATGATATATCTTTATTACTTATTCTAACAAACTAAAGCTTTCCAAAATTTTGATGACTTACAATTTAAATGATCACCTATAATATTTCATATTCTAAAAATAGAAAGATAAATAACTATCTCACAACAATTTTGGAAAGACATTTGAAATCTCAAAAAATATATCACTTTGTGATTAATTAAAAGAATATTTAAATTAAAAAATTAATAATTAATAATTAATATATATATATATATATATATTTATTGGGATTAAAGAGTTTGTCTATAAAACTCATTAGTGAGATTTTTTTGGTTTCCCACGTGTATTTTCGCACTAGAGGCAATCTTCTTCGAACTGGAAATATCCACAAGTATGTGGGGCTAACTCCCTCAGCATATATTTTTTTCATCGACAAGACTCGAACCCAAAACATTACTTAAGAAAAATCAAACATTTACCACTTGAATCAATACTCGTTAGTGCTCAGTAGTGAAATTGTAAGAATAAAACTCTAGATATAATTATATTTATGAAATTCAAGTATACCTGAAACTTTATTAAGCTTTGTGGGTCTACTTAATGATACTATTCCCATTTTAATATTTTATTTAAAATAATAAATAATTTAATTAATTACATTAAACACAAATAGATAAAAATAAAAATAAAACATCTTATATACTACAAAAGTAAGAACAAAATTAGGTTAAGAGTAATACTATACAACAATAAAATGTAACACTAGATAGTGTCACTAAAACATTGTAGTCCTATGATACTCCTCTCAAGTAATGAAGAGGTAAATGATACTAACAACTAAAGAAAATATAATATATTTTTATATTTATACTTTTATATTTATTTATCATGATAAGATAAATTTGTCCTTCAAACTAAACTAAAGAAAAAATTGTACATCCCAGACGAGCCTGACCCCTACAATACTAGTATAATATATTCTCACACCCCCTTCAGTGTTCCAATGAAACAGCAGCGAAGTATTGTTATCGCAGCAGCACATACACACTTTCCTCACTTTCTTCCTCTGTTTCCGATTTTCCATCTTCGAAAACCGTGCGCCTACAAACCCCATTCCTCACTCACTCACTCTCCAAAACCTTTTCTTCTTTTCTTTCACACTCTTTCTCTCTACTTCTCTTCATATTATTATCCATCCATGAAATTCTCTTCCTTTTCCTCTTTTTATTATTAGCACTCACCCTCTTCCCTTTCACCCTCTTTTTCTCTTTTCGTTCCTCTGATTCTTCTCCCAAAATGGAAAAAGAAAAGAAACAAGGTTTCTTCTCCGCTCTCAAAGAAGAAGTGGTTCGCGGTCTCTCACCATCTCGCTCCCGGTCCAGTACTCCAACCCGAACCGGTTCACCCATGTCCGGTTTGCTACGAAGGAAAAAACATTCAAACACTAACACAGTCACTGCAGTTGTGAGATCCGGAGGCCTGACTCCAATAGGAGAAACTCTGAGTCCATTGATCGAAGGACCCGACCCGGACGGAACTGAAAATGGGGACCCGAAGAGAAGTGGGTCGGGTTTGGGGCAATGGATGAAGGGACAGTTGTCACGTGCACCGTCCGTGTCGTCATTGTCGTATAAGAGGTCTGATCTGAGGCTTCTTCTTGGAGTCATGGCTGCTCCACTCGCTCCTCTTCATGTCTCTGCCTCTGACCCATTGCCTCATCTCAGTATCAAGGATACTCCTATTGTGAGTTTTTATCACTGTTCTTAATCCTTGCCCATTTTCCAAGTTTCTATTTTTTAACTCAAGATAATGTTTGCCGTGTTTAGTTTTTGTGCATGTGTTTTTGAATTTTGTTTTCAGTGTCGTTTTATGAAATGGCGGAAAATTAGTATCTTTTTCCTTTGAATCCTTGATAGTTTGGTTTTTATGGTGTTTTTATGCAGTTTGTCGTGTTTTGACTCTGTTGAAGATTTCGGTTTAAGTTTGTGTTAAAGGCTTAAAATTTTAGTTTTATATGCTGTTGTGGGTTTGTGATTGGGGTGAAATGATTAACCATGAAGAAATGAATAACATGCAGCTGTGTGTAATTCAAATTTTTGTTCAAAGAGTGACCGCTGAGGGAAAAAATAAGAACAAGGATGCGTTCTAAGATAAATTTACCTGGTTATATGTTCTGGGATAATTTTAGTCTGGTAACTCAATAATATGCATACCAATGTTCTTAAATTGTTGGCTTCAGATCTAATTAAAATTCATTTCTCTTTCATGTAAAATGTAATTGTTGTCTGTTCTGTAATTAAAAAGGTTGTTCAGTTGTGCAAAAAGGCTACTTTAATGGATATTTACTCTAATTTTCTCAAGATCATTTAATTACATCTAAGGCTCCACTCACTTTTTGATTTATTGTTCATGGGTATCATTGCAGGAAACTTCATCTGCCCAATACATATTGCAGCAGTACACTGCGGCTTCAGGGCTGAGGTTGCAAAACTCAATTAAAAATGCATATGCAATGGGAAAGGTGAGAATGGTGGCTTCTGAATTTGAAACTGCAACTAGGGTGGTGAAGAACCGGAGTGCCTCTAAGTGTGCAGAATCCGGCGGATTTGTGCTCTGGCAGATGAATCCTGACATGTGGTATGTGGAACTTGCAGTTGGGGGAAGCAAGGTTCATGCTGGATGCAATGGCAAACTTGTTTGGAGGCACACTCCTTGGCTTGGTGCTCATACTGCAAAGGGGCCCGTGAGGCCTTTGCGGCGTGCACTTCAGGTTGGACTTTCTTTTTCAATTTTCACACTGCATATTTGACGTGCGGTTTGTTTTTATTTTTGTTGTTCTACCTTTTTCTTTGCAGTTTCTAAATGTGTGTATTTGTTTAATTAGGGTCTAGACCCGAGAACCACAGCCAGTATGTTTGCTGATGCCAAATGCACTGGAGAGAAGAATATTAACGGCGAAGATTGCTTCATCCTTAAGCTCTGTACTGACCCTCAGACCTTGAAGGCCAGAAGTGAAGGACCTGCTGAGATCATAAGGCATGTCTTACTTGGCTACTTTAGCCAGAAGACTGGACTTCTAGTTCACATCGAGGATTCTCATCTGACCCGCATCCAATCTAATGGCGGCGATGCAGTTTATTGGGAAACCACAATCAACTCATATCTCCATGATTATAGGCCTGTGGAGGGGATCATGATTGCACACTCAGGGCATTCTGTGGTAACTCTCTTCAGATTTGGAGAGACCGCTATGAGCCACACCAAAACAAAAATGGAAGAAGCCTGGACAATCGATGAGGTTGCGTTCAATGTTCCAGGTCTTTCACTGGATTGCTTCATTCCACCAGCTGATTTGAGAACAGATTCTGTCAGTGAAGCTTGCGAACTTCCCCAGGATGAAAGAGGAAAGAATTCACTTGCAGTTCATCGGGCCAAAGTCATTGCACTAGAGAAATCGCATAATCTCGGCATTGAAAGCATGATGTGGAAGATGGAAATATAGCAATATGGGTAGGATCAATTCATGGCAATTGTTAATAGCAGTGACTAGTTTCTAATTACTAACGTTTTAATGTTAGAATAGGGGTTTAGTTGGTTCTTTGTTGAAGTTTGTTTATGCCTCTGTGCAATCTGTACATAGAGCATGAAAATTCACAGGTGTTATAAAAGCCTGAGTGAATGTTTTATACTCGATGCAGAAACCAACTATGGAGTTGGAGCTCAGTTTTCCACGCCGGAATAGAGCAAATGGAGGTTAAAGGTTTTAGTTTACCTTCCATAAATGAGGAAGGTGAAGCTTTGGTATAGTAGAGTAGGACCATCCAACTTTTTTGCCTACTTCACAGCTTCTCAGTTTTGTGTCGGTGGTAGCAATATTAAAGAGTCTGCCATTGACCACAGCAAGTTTGACACTAACAGTTTTGTTGGTGTAGTAGTTCATTTGTGTTTGAAAAGGTGAAAGACTAAAAAGGGTGTTTTTGATACTCAAGAGATAATGTAATAGGGTATTACATAGAAATACTCGCTCTTAATTGATGTACCAAACATTTCTCTTGTATTATGATTTCATTTTGTGTTATAATTATGATGCTATATTGTCAGTGCTCTTGAAAATCAAATGTATACAGTCCAATTATTCCTTTCACTTCTGTCAGATAATGAATGCTCGTGGTAGATTTAAGTTATCAAATGTATACAGTCTAGTTTGTGTTATAATTACACTCTCATATATATTCCCCGAAATTATTCTTATCTGATATTTTATCGAAATATGAAACTTGGGAAGCCAAGCTTCTCACTGGAATTTCCTCTTAATTTATTAATATATATTTAGTTATTGAATTTCTCAGTAATATTGTAATTGGTAGCAATAGATTGTGTGAATGCCTATCATGTGAAAGAAGAGCCTGGCTTCAAATCCCAATCTTTGCATTTTCCATTACCCAAAAAAACTCGTTAGATGGTGCATCTTGTGAAACTCTGCAACGGGCATTTATACTTACTAATTTATTTGCATGTGTGGAAGCTTCTCTCTTTTTTCCATGGTCTCGGTCAAATGAACATAGCTGCATAGGTAAGAAAATAATAGTAGTTAACAGAGAATATTACTTTATTCTATTAAATTTATGTAGTGAATGGAAGCCAGAGGGACATGAGAATAAATAAAGTAAAATGAGTTGGGTTTCTGATGCTAGCTAGGGAAGGCTAGTGTAAGTGTGTGTGGGAACGTGATTATGGAATGACCACGAGGTTTGATGCTTCCAAAGCAACACAAGTGATGTAACTAACCACCTTCCCTTTACTTTCTTGCTCAATGCTCACTCACCTTTCGTTTTCCCCACTTGATCTATGTTCATTTTTTTCTTTTACTTTTTCAGGTATTGTCTTTCTCTTCTTTATCCACTTGTACTATATTATTTTAGGAAGATTCTGAAGGATAGTAAAAAAGATTAAGGATTTTGTTTTTTAATATTTGTTTATATTCTTTTTTATCTTCCTTGGTGATGACTAATTGGATCTTGATGTCTTAACGAATATACTATTAATTTATTGATAAGATTTTTGGCCAAAATTTCAATGGTATTGATTTGTGATTTGTAAAGTAATGAGTTAATCTGGAATTCTACCTCTGGATATTATCTAATTTCAGAATATATTTTTATTTTCACAAATTTACATTGGACTTCTCACATCTTAGTGGGGACACAGTCAAATGTGTACACATTTATGGCCATCACCAACCCATGCTGCTAAATTAATTGATTATACAGTTAAGAGAACACAAATATAACCATTGAAATGAAATAAGTTTACCAACTTCAAATTTATTTGAAATTCTATTTGTTAATTAGATTGATGTTTTTTTATTAATCAAAAGAGTTAACTTATTAAATACAGGAGATAAACTCACTTTATTATATATATAAATGATCATTTGAGTCAATGATCAATATAAATTTGACATTACTAACATATTTAAAACTTTGTAAACTTTAATTAAATCAATTTTAAGTTATAATTAGTTCCCTTTAAACTTGACTTGAAATTTAACTATAGTGAATATTTAATTTGGCAATTGGGTTGAGCTAGTTTGACACGCTTTATTTTCACCCCAATACTCTAATAGCCTTTACAATTTTTAACAAATTTTTATTTTAGCCTCTAATAATTTAATGCAATTAATTTTTATTTTAGTCTCTAATAGTTAGAAAGGTAATTTTTAGTTCCACCTCTGAAATTATATGTGTGTATAACATAGTAGTCAATGAATCTTAGATATTGATTTGAGTGAGAGATCCTATTTTTTTTGGACTGAAAAAAATGTTAACGAACTCAGCTTTGTATTTCGGCTACATAACTTAAAAAACATTGAAAAACTTATCCATGATGTCTTATTATAGACTAAGGTTTAAGATTATCATAAACAATAAAGATGTGAAAACCATACCGTAACGGTAAAATCGACCGGAAAACTGGTAAACCGAACCTCTAACCAGTATGGTACATATGTTGAACCGACAAAGTATCAAAACCGATCAAAATTAACCGGTATTTGACTAAACCGGTCGGTTTATAAATATATTTTTTTCAGAAAAACTTAAAAACTCATTACAAGGTGACCCATCTTTCCAACCATTCTTCAACACTTCAAGACACATGTTTCCATGACATACTTAGATTACACATTTTGGTCCTAACATTCGTGTGTAACCTCAGTGACATTTGCGTAATTTTGGAGTAGTGTCTGAAGATAGGATTTGGTGCAAAAATATAATCCCGATATCAGACAACTTTGACTACTTGATGTTAAATGTTAAAACTCCAAATTTATTTGTTTTGTAGAGTGAGTTGTGAACTTATGTCATTTATTTATATTTTGTGGTTGTTAACTGCTACTTTTGGATTGATATATGTTTTGTAATTTAAACTTTGAATTTGTTAAAGACTTAAAGTTGTTTATTTATGTGAATTTTGAGTAGATTATAAATATGGATTATAAATTTGAGTATCTACCTATTTGGAATTAAAATAGGTTTATATATAAGCAAGTATGTCTGGTTTAACCGACATGCGATTTAATTATTAAACTACTGGTTAAACCACTGTACCACTATATCCATATTTTATCCAGTTTAATAATCGATACGGTTTTAACAACACTTCATAAAATAATATTTGAGAATAGGGTGAAAGGGATTGAGTCGAGTCATATGGCTTTTCTTTTTTTCTCTCTATTTTACCATTTTAGTATTTGTATTATTTAAGTCATCCATGGATACAAGAGAACCAAATTTTATGATGTTGGTCCTTATAACTAACTTGAGGGTAAGCCAGATCGCAATGATAATATTATTTAATGTCTTTTCATAGTGTGAATTCAAATCCTAAAATTAGTTAGTTGGTTGTAAAAATTCCCAATTTTCACTAGTTGAAGCCTGCTACAATGAGAAATCTTATAACTAATCACCTAGCTTTTATTACTGATATAAAAACCGTATCGTTCCGATCAGTTTAATTGGTAAACCGGATCCCTAATTAGTATGATACAGATATTGAACCGGTCAAGTATTAAAACCGATTGAAAATCGGTCAAAACTGGTGAACCGGCCGAAATTTGATTAAACTGACTGATTTATACACATCTTTTTTTTTTAAACTTAAAAATTCATTACACGGTGACTCATCTTTCAAACCCTTCTTCAACACTTCAAGGCACATGCTTCTAAGGCATACGTAGATTACACATATTGGTCCCTAACATTAATGTGTAATCTCAGTGACATTTGTGTAATATTGAAGTAAACAGTTTGAAGGTAGGATTTGATGCAAATATGGAACCTTGATATGACACAACTTTGACTCATTGATGTTAAATGTTAAAACTCCAAATTTATTTGTTTTGAATTATGAGTTATGAACTTGTGTCATTTATTTATATTTTGCGTTTGTTAAGTGATATTTTTGGATTGTTATTTGTTTTATCATTTAGACTTTGAATTTGTTAAAGACTTAAAGTTGTTTGCTTATGTGAATTTGAGTAGATTATGAATATGAATTATAAATTTGAGTATCTACCTATTTGAACTTTTTTTGTTATATGTTTATATATATAAATATAAGCAGGTATGTCCGATTTAACTAACATACAAATTAATTACCGAACCACCAGTTGAACGATTGTACAACTATACCAATATTTTGATTGGTTTAATCAGTACGATTTTAATAACCCTACCATTTATTACCTAGGTAGACCTTCATAGGGAGGGCTTAAAGTCTAAAACAGTAAATTTGGAAGAAGAATTCTGATGAGCAATCCCACAGCATAGTGAACTAACAAAAGAATTCTGATAGATACGTCGAGTGATAGCGATATATACATGCACATGATTATTACAACATTACATTAGATAATGTAAGAAATTGAGAATTGAAAACTCTATTTAGCTAATTTGAAATTGAGTTCCAGGTTAGATTTAGTTGTCTAGGGAGTTGAAGTGCGTCTATTCTGCTAGTTATCAGGAGGGGGATTCTTGATTTATAATCGATACTCATCACCATTGCAAAAATGAAGTATTTTTTTGGCACCGGATAAGATGAATAAATAACTAATCCTTTTCGAAGTATAATTTTATTCCTCCAAACAAATGTTAATTCATAAATAGAAAAGTTGATATTTTAGTTTTTTGGAAATCTAAGAATTCCTTATATCACTAAATCAACATATTATTGATGCAAAAATAAAGTATTAAACATACAGGTCTGAATTTATATGGAAATGGGACCCCATGTCCCCTCCACACAAGTTCTTCATTAATATCCCTATGCCATAATCATTCAGCATTCGTGGGTAAAAAATTACCACGAAAAGTATAGAAAAATAATAACACGTGCTGACTGGTGTGAAAGGAAAACCATTAAAATAGCACTAAAGTTGCAATGTTGCAGATAGCTAGGGCTCTCCAATAATGCTCAGAACTGGGAGCATGGGTTAAGGGCAGAGTTCTGAGCTTCATGATGTTCACCTGCTAATACATATATTATCAGAATAATTAGGATTATTGTGCAAATAAATTGTAAAGGCTCTTACAGTCTACCTCATATTTTAAAAGTTTCCCTCTTTAATTTTTTTTTACCTAAATGAACCTTTAATTGTTTAGCAAGATGTGTGATGTTTTTGAAAGGAACTTTTTTTTTATTGATTTTCATAAAGATCCAAAACTTAATATTTATAGGTACAGCAGCAAAATTCAAAAACAAATTGTAGATTATATTCCATTACATGAAAAAGTTTGATTTACATGTTTAATGTCTGTTTGCCAGTTTATTTTTAGAAATAATGTTCGAGAATCCTGAATGTCAAATTTTCCTTTTCAATATCTTTCATTTTGAAACTTTCATTCACTTCTAATTTAATATTATATAGGTATATCCTTCCTAGCAAATCCCAAAAGGTCTTCCCTTCCTTCAAACGATTTTTTGAGCACTTGAGCCCAATTGTTCAAAATCTATAAACAATAAAGAAAAGTACACTGTACAGCATATCAATTTAATTAGGTCCCAGTCAAAAAGTAGCAATAATTTAGAAGGCCAACAACATAAATGTAGATTACCCTGGTCAACGGCAATTGCATTGATTTAGTGACCATAGTATCTCTGACAGACATAGCATAATAATCCTGAAAAATAGGAGGGTTTTAGGAGTTGTTCTTTATTTGGTTGACATGGTGAGTATATCAAAGAGATGCATGTTCGGGACAAATGACGAAATGTGAAACTCTAAGTATTATTATCACTTTATTCTAATGGAAAGCTTCCCCTTCTTACCCTGCACGAGATGCATACAAATTTATTATACACCTGCAATTGATGCATATTCATATTGTTATTAGAATTGCCTAGGTGTCTCGTCAATGAATTTTCGTTTGTAATTCTTTGTGCCATTAGTATCCTTTTAACTTAATAAAGTTATTTGCCAACGAAAAACAAAAATGATTTCTACTTTCATTTGTATATAACAAATGATAGTTATGAATATTACCCAAGAGAAGTCGATTGAATAATTAACCTATGTGAATACCCTAACCATTTTTTATAAGTCTAGTATATTAGCTTGTTTTCACAAAATAATGAAATCATTAATTATTATTTTTAATAGTTTTTGCATTCGATTGTATTATTTGCATGTTTGACAAGGCCATTTTGTTTATATTTAATGTATTCAAATAATGGTTTGACATGAAATCTTCTATTTATTATCATATGTGATTTTGGATTTAAGGGTTTAATTATCGGGAGTAAGACTTGTTGTAAGAAATAGTCATTCTAAAAGATAATAGTTTCTTAACCAAAGAATGGTCATAAGGATAACCCTTGCTAATATAAAAAAATATGTGGTTTTAGATTTTGAAAAGTAAAATAAAATAGGTTCAAACATTTGTTGGATAAATCTAAATTCTAAAGTCCCTTTAAAAAATAGCCCGTCCAAAATCTGAAACAAGTATCAAATCTGTTCAAATCCAAGCCCAATCTGGACAGATGAACATGAATTCGGATCCTCTTCACGTTGGGCTTCATCCAGTTTAATTATCTTCTATGCAATTAATAGTGAGAAATTATTTATATGGTATTATATCGTTCTTTACTCTTCCTCATTCTTTTTTTTTATAGCCAATTGTTATTATGTTAGTTGTTAGTATTTTGTTGTGAGTGAGATTCTACCATCAATATTCTTAGGGATGATAAAAGAACCCGATCGAGAGTACCCGTAAAAATATCTGCAATGACTACCCGCAATAATAGCTTATGAGCCCGCAAATTTATATATTTAGTTTTTAGTTAAATTTTTATATATATTTATTTATTATTTTAAGATTATATATAATATACTTTATTATTATTTCATAATAAATTACACATATTATACAATAATCATAAATTTATTATATAAACATCATAATATTCATGTAACAATTATTTTTACATATTATTTATTATAAATTATATAAATATATGATTAAAATTAAAAATTTGTCGGGTACTGCAAATACCCGCTACCAGCACGAGTACCCATAAATATTGTGGGTTTGAGCACGATAAAGCACTGCTCACGCCCGCCTGCGCTTGTTGCCATCCCTTCGTTTATCCTAAACATCAAACTACCTTATAACTTTCATTTTTTTTTTTGTTGACGGTGAGACTTAAACTCACAACCTCCTCCACTCCCTTCCTAAGTCCCCATTCTTCACCATCACACCACCTTGTGACTCCTTTCACTCTTGCTCATTCATTCAACCTTTATGTGAATCCTTGTTCTGATGCTGGGAATTATTGGTCCGTCTACTGAATACTGCTACTAATTATAGTTGTTGCAATTGTAACACCGCAGGCATGGTCTTAACACGGTGCGCAGTTAATTCATGACCGCCTAGAGGAGTTGCATTCCAAGGTTGTAGTACTATAGAGTGCAGTCCTTATGAAACTCTGTAATCCAAAAAACTAAGGCGATAGAGAATAATTGGTTGCCTACTCTGATATTTATGATTGTCATTGGCAAACATGTATACCTGTGTGGGAGCTAAGAAGTACGATTCAAGCTTTTCCATTGCATAGCCACAGAGGAGATAAATTGAAGCCATTGAAAGAGATTAATTCATGCTTTTCATTTCATCTCAAATTCTCAATGACGCTACTTATGCAGGGAGGGAGAACATGACAGATAAAAAAGATGATTTTTTTTTTAATGTGTTTGTGTAACACTTGGAGTAAAAGCTTACCAATAAATAGTTTTAGGCGGAGAGAGAAAATGAATTAGTTATTCCAATAGGACACTTGGCAGAAGATCAGAGAATTGGGAGGTTTAGTAAAAGGACAAAAAAGAGAAATAGAAGGATGAATAATTACGTGATGAATATTGGAAACATTCTCTGCTTCTTTCTCAATAGTATCTTCTATTTACTTTCATTTCCTCATTGTAACAGTCATGGTATTGTTTAATCCATCACCTGTAACCATTTCACTTCTTGTTTTCAATACAATAATCTTTTCTCATTATTTGCACTTGGTGTACTTGTTGAGTCTTTCATTTTGTTAATCAAAAGTGATCAAACATGTGTTGTTTTGTGCCTATTTGTATTGGTTCAGATGTCCTCACTATTGAAAAGTTAAGTCTTGAAACTTATCAGAAAAGTTGGTGTTCTGAAATTTCATATGTAATGTTTTAAAAAGGCTCTCGTTGCTGTGAAGATTATATTAACAGCAATATTATCAACAAAAAACTTCAGTTAATAGTGGTGGCCTGGTGGGTTTATTGATGATTGGAGCAAGTTATGTAGCTACTAATACACCCAAAAAGGGAAAAGAAAAAGATAATCGCCATGCATTACAATGCTGAAAGAGCAATGAATAAGGATAACAATGCATTATGAAACTTCAATGATTGAGTTTCCAAACCAAACCTATTACCGAAACTCATGAAACATAGCGATCCGTGACTGTGAGCAGCACTACTATAATAAAAAGATTAAGCAGAAAATGAAAAGGAAGAAGAAATAATCAAATAGAAGGATACATATAATACTGGCATACAAAATAAGTTCCGTCAAATACAAAGTCTCCCATCAAATCTCCCAAAGAATACAAGCGAATTTATATAGACCAAATACAAATAATAAAGTCTGATATCATAGCTAGAAAATAATATATGTAGTGGCAAATGGTAAATAGCAGCAATCAGAAGGAAAATCTTAGATCCAAAGAGAGAAGAAAGAGATTAGAGATCGATCTCTAGAGGATTAGTGACAGAAGGGCACATCCGAATGCAAAGCTCCCAACCATCAACTTATCTACCCCACTCTGCAATGTTACAGTGTAGATTAATAATTCAGAAGCTCAGTTGTTAAACAAGTTTTATTTTTTAAACACCAACATGTCTATAACAATGGTTACAAAGCCTATCTCATCCATCACAAAGATCAAAAATCAGAATTGCAATTCATAACATGGCATACTAAGAAGTAACAATGCTACCATACAATTTCCTTTAAGTTAGACCAAAAATACGTAAACAAATATATAGATAAAAAATGTGGGAATTATGAGAATGGGTGATGGAATAACTGCAATTTAGGCATAAAAGGAGTTCGCTCGAGGCATCATTCATGAGTTATGGCATGGTGCTCATAAGAAATAAGGTGAATGAGAATCAGTTCCATTGGTGTCTGAAAGAGTTAAAATGTTCAGAGAAATCTCTTCACATGATTAACTTTCCCAAAATAGAAATAATTTCCATATTATTTCTTACGCCATTTTCATTAAACCGCGCATAAGGTTTTAGCTAATAACATTTCAAATGAAAACTATATCTATCTTAAACATATAACTATTTACAGAAAGGTTAAAATATATTTTTAATCCAACATTATTTAAACTAGCTATTTTAAATTTGGATCATATCATCTGATCTGGATGCAATAATGTAATATCGCCACACCGGAATTGATTCGTGTAGTGTGACATGACTAGGTCATACCATCATATAATTAAATCATATTTGGGCAAAAATATTTTTATAATTATATAAAAATATCAGGCACTACTATAACCACAATTTAGATAACATTACTATAGTGGGAACTTACATCATCACCAGCAGGAGCGACAGGGGCCAAGTTAGGACCGGGAGCTTCAGATGCGGGAGAGATAGGCCCTGGTGCTAGTGCTGGTGCCTTACTCTTCACCTTCTCTGGCGCCGGAGCTGGAGACGTAGCTGGAGGAGATGACAGAGGTGTTGGTGTGAGTGCTGGTGGAGGGACTGCTGGTGGTGGTGTAGCCGGAGGAGGAGTTGCTGGAGGTGGAGATTGGGCTGGTGGAGGTGTTGCGGGTGGTGGAGAGCTCACTGGTGGTGGTGATTGTACCGGTGGTGGGGAGCTCACTGGTGGTGGCGATTGTGCCGGTGGGGGGGAGCTCACTGGTGGTGGTGATTGTACCGGTGGTGGTGATTGGGCTGGTGGAGGAGAAGATTGAAGCGGTGGAGGAGAGGATTGAAGCGGTGGAGGAGAAGATTGAACGGGTGGAGGTGAAGCTTGAGGAGTGGGAGGAGCAGGGGTGGTGGTGGGGGTTGGAGTAGTTGGAGTGGGAGGGGCAGGGGAAGAGGTGGGAGATTGGGCTGTGACGCAGGAAAGAACAATGCAGATGAATCCAACCAAAAAAAGTGTTTTTGGAGCCATTATTACAATCACTTTTCCTCCAAGTGAAGTGGAGCTATGAGAGGTAGATAATAGGTGAGTTAAGAGGGAGTGAAAGAGGGTGAGGAAATAAAAAGTAGTCTATGTGATTGTAATTACTAGTTGTAATGAATGAAAGAGTAGATTTTGGATGGATTGGATCAAAATATGAGGAAGGTTCCACCTTTTTATATTGCTGCCACTACTAAACAGATCTGTGGAGTCTGATTGCACATTGCAGTCACAGTTATGTAGCTTCATGCTCTCTCTCATCTATCATTTCTCCCTTAGAACTTGTTTAATTTAAAAATGAACATTAATGTTATTTCAAAAATGATATTCCATTTCAATGTAAATCCACCCTTAACTCCCAAAATTTTATGCATTTATGTGATTGGTGTAATTTTAAGTTATACGTGTTAATCACGATTATTTAGGGTAAAATATAATTGATAGCGTAAATCGTGATTTGTGTCTACAATTTCTGAAAATGTATATCATTCTCCTAATTTTTCAAGAAGTTATACTGAATGAGTAAATAGAAAGTCAAATTACACAATTGTGCAGATTTCACTCCTTAACTCCATAAGTCCCTACAGACAATTGATGATCATGATTTCCGAAGCTAAAAAGTGATTAGTCCTCAAATTTTAGATAGGAACATCTTGGATTTGAAAAATTAATGGGTGATTTAGGATTAATATTTTAGCTCTTCATAATTAATATTCATTGTTGGTTTAGAATAAGTTCATCAACAAGTTTGACTTTTTTAATGCATGGGACATATTTATATATGCTAAAGTTCATATGTAAAGTTCATTTTATATGTAAAAAGTTGAAAAGTCATACTGAATACTGACCACCCTTGTGATCTCATTTAATTATATCAAATATTCTTATTTCCACGATGAATTAATATAACATATTATTTCAAAATTTTAAATCAATTAATCATTACTTTTTTCCGTGCATACATGTATCTTTATTTGCTGAATAATTAAGTTCAATATGAAAGAATTTTTTCCATATCAAGTTTATTTTAATTGAAAATGAAATAGAAGTAGTGGTGGGGGTGGAAAAGGCCTACCATGAATTATGATGGCACAACTCTAACCACCAAGAATGATTCTAATAGACATTTTTCCAACCGAAACATAGTAATATAGCTGGATATATAAAGGATTGATGACATGTAAATAATTAGAAAACGTTAATATAAATTTATGTTCTAGAAAACTAGTTCATAGAGCATTCTCCATGAAAATTGAAAAAAGTACACATATATTATAGAATTTTTTATAAGCAACAGACAAAAGTTAACAGACTATAGAAAGTATATGACAACTGTGGTTCAACCGTTCAAGTGTCTTCATCTCTGAACTGGACACCAGGGCATGTGTGATTTGTAAGCTACGTTTGAAGCTGCTGGAAAGAAAGTTAAGGGATCTGGTTGGTAAAGTGGGGCTGAATGGTTGGTCATATTCATTTGGTCCAATATCATATTAATAATTAATGAGTGTAATATCTATATATTTTCAGTGTAAAGATTTATACAGAGTTATTACATCATTTATAATTCATTTGGATTAATTTTTTGAAGAGTTAATAATTATTAAATATGAATAATGAATGATAATATATAAAACTCATATATTAACATACAATTTCTTCCTCATAATTAATATGTAGTGATATATTTATGTACATTTAAAATGTAATAACAAAGTTACAAGCTACAAATTAAAGGGATGATTAATGCTTAGCATCTTTAATGAGTTACAGCCATGATCACAGCAAAGTGGGGACTGGAGTCTTGTGCTGGTGGAAGACATGATTATATGGATTCACGGTTTTGTTTGCTTTTGATGAATGCATGTAAGTAGTTAGGGGCAAATCTCAAAATGGGAAGAATGGGGCTTAATTAAGGAAGAAAAAGTTATTGCTAGAGTAACTTTGCTTAGTTTTCACTCCAAATTTCATCTCAGCTTTCGAAACATGATGACTAGTAGCTCTATTCCACTCGTAATTGTACTTACCAGAAGAAATATAAATGGGGAAAATAAAATAAAAAAGAAATATTTGAATTGTCTTTAATTTAAAGAAGGTAAACTAACCTTTCGTTTATTAAAAATTTTTAGGTCACCACTGTAAACCTTTTGTTTGAACTTTTATTTCATGAAGTTTCTTGCACTTCAATGTAAGATTGTTGCTTTTGTATGTACTCCTTTTAAGTAGCACAAGACAAATTCCTCAATAATGGTGACTATTTAATAATTATATATTTCTATGTACTTAAATTATTATTTGACAAAGGTTGTTTTTTAAAATTGATTTAATTTAATTTCTTTATAATTTAAATAAATGTAATAAATCATATCTAGCCAGCGCAGCTAAGAATCATTAGTCTGCGTCAATTACTCCTCTGAGAAAGTTGTTAACTTTATCCTTTGTTGCATGAGAAATTTGGCAATGGTGGGTACTTGTTATAATTGCAATAATTTGTAATTTTGAAAAACCACCTAAAAAGTTAAGTTTAAAACTTTAAAGCACGGGGCTAGATCCATGTCACTAGAAATTACTGAAATTAGTTGCACACCAAAGAATGAAGGATAATATTTTGAAGTGTTTAAAAAGTAAACATGTCGAACTTCAATTTAAAATTATCAACTTTTTTCTTCTTCTTTGAGACATTATCTCCAAAAACCTTTAGGTAAAAAAACAAAGGGACAAAACTCACAAACACAGAGATATTGGACGGACATCTTTTATCCTAAAAGTGTATTATTCCATGTGTTACGACTTGTGATTGATCAGAGAAATATTTAATTATTAATTTTATAATTTAAATACATAGTTTTCAACCAAACATAACTAGTGACACATAAAGTAATGATACACATTTTTATGAGATAACAAATATTTTGTTAAAGATAGATGTTTTGCAATCTGGATGATGCTACTTTTCAGCTCCCTCTTGTTAACGTGTTTCTTTCCCATTAATCATATCAGGACATCAATGAACAGCTTTCACCCTTTTCTTGCAGTTGCTGTTTAATTCGACACGACCTTAAAGGTTTAGGAGCAACATCGTGAACATTATTGTTCTTCAGTTTCTTTCTCCTTGTTATAAGATAAAGATACGTGTGGTTAATTATGGACTAGTATTGAACCACGGGTTAAATTCATAATAATAAAAAATATGCAAGAGAAGTTAAAACTATTTAGATCTAACTAAAGTGGTTGGGAGGTAGAATGCATGATGTGATGAAAGAAGAAAATCAATTTGATGTGTTTGCTGGTGGCATATAGGTATCATCAGTATTAGGACCGGATCGAACCGGACGGTCTGACCAGACCGTCACCCGTTGGCAAGAATGGTCACGTCTTGATAAATAAGTCGTCCACCCTATTGAGCTGTTTTGGGCCGTTTGTAATCCAGTCCACTCAGGTTGGACTGGGTTAACTTAGAACAACCCAGTGAGTTAGACTGGGCGGGCCAACTACTACTTAAAAAAATAAAAAATAAAAAATAAATAAAAAGTAAAAACTAAAACCTAATTACTTAATATAAAAACAAGGGACCACCATAAAATACACCCAACAACAACACATGAGTTTCAAACAACATACAGGTTCAGCATCGCACCATCGCTCTTCGCCACCGTTTCCTGTCACAGAGTATGTTTTATGGTTTTGTGGGATTTATTAGTGGTAGAGGAGTTTCTTTTTTTAGTCTTTAGTTTATGGTTTTTATTAAGTTATTTGATTGAATTATTACTCCACGGCTCAACTTTTGTATCAAAATTATTATTTTATTAGTGCATTGCAAAATTAGGACTGAATTATTAGTTTGTTGGTGTAGTTTTTTAGTTTGTGCAAATTAGATGTTCTACTTACTCTTTTCAAATGTTGTAAAAGATATTTAGATGGATTTAAATATTTAATCTTTATATGAGATAGTTACATTTTGATTTTAATTCTAATTATATAAGATTTAAACTTATTTGATACATTTTTGTTTTTATTTATGTGTGTATACATTATGCAAAACATGATATTGATTAGTGTATTATTACTTATTATCTTATTTTAATTAATTATATAGTATATATAATTACATATGATATTATGACATCATGCAGTTGGACCGGACAGTCTAACTAGTTAAGCCGGTTAGAACTTATACGTGACTTTTTCTGAGTTAATGTCCGACTTAGGTTTCATTACATTGGGTATCATTGTTCTTCTTGGCTTTTTTTCTTTTAAAAATATTGATCACAACTCATGAATGCAGTTAGCTTTGTCTAGGTATTAACTTCCGCGGGATAGTGAAAATAGAAATCGCAACTAGAAGGGGTTTAAGTCGGTGATATACGATAATGACAACTCAGAATTATATTTTTTTCCTGTTACAGTTTACATTTTTTAAGGTAGAGTCGTGAACATATTTTGTTAATGTTAATGTATTCTGAAGCCAGACCAATACTTGGACCTGTTACTATTATCTGGATTTATAAATTGGTGATAAAATTGTTTATCTTTTTATTGGTCACAATTCTTTTGGCTAGTGAATTGTAGTTAACTTAAGCATGTATCATGTATAGATCAATTGGATTTTTCCTAGATTCTAGTTTTGAGCCTAGATTCTAGTTTTGAGTTTGAGATTTTGAAAATGCAATTACATAAAATGCTAGTGAATTGTAGTCCTTCCATGCCAATTTTACACTACCCAAATAACATATGTCAATAAATGACAATACAAACGATTGAAATTAAAATGATACAATTTTGCACAAGTTAATCACACTAAATAACTATACCTAAATAAATTTAATTTGTATACACTGATATTGTAAGTGATTTTATATTGTCAGACATTGTAAGTGTTTTTAAATTGTCAGCAAATCATTTATCATTCATATGTTAATTACTATTGACTATAAAAATAATGCAAATCAATGCCCTTATTCAAGAGATCACCCACTTCTTTTCTTCCTGATTAAACCTGAACTACGTGAGAGAGCTCAAAGCTACTTGTTATCTCGCTCCTCCACTAGGATCAGAAGTAAGGGCTACTAACTTTGGATCACTTTCATCCGCATTTATTTTTTTCCTATTAGAATGGGCTTTCGCCTGTTCCCATTCTGGTTCCATAGGTTGAGCTTTCGCATCCAACTTAGCAGAAAAATACAGTATTCCCGCTTAGCCGATATGGACATGACATAGACCTGAAAGCAATCTTAATTAGCTGAAGAAAGAAGAAAAAGCTAATTAGAGAGTAGGTCAAATCAAAGTCTTGAAGGTGACTGAGAAAGCTGGAATGCTAGAACTGATAGGGCTGCTGGAAGGCTAAGGTTCCGAATGGAAGGAATCGAAAGCATTGAAATTGGCATTGACCACTTCACATTACAAGACTTGACATAGACTGCTGGATTACTACAAGATAAAGTAGTGACCCAGACTCAGACGATCGCAAAATCCCTATATTTTGACTATATAGCAGATTCAATCGTCTTTTAATGGTATATTTACACTGACGATGTATAGATTTTAAATTCTATTGAGCTTGGTTGTTTAAACTTTAAAATGTGAACCTCTATTGAGAAAAAAAACATAAACCTTCTAATTTCTCCAATTCCCCTTCTTCCTGGGCCTCCTGTGGACCTTCTTGCTAAAGAAAATATAGAAGAAAGCAACGTCAAAAAAAAGAAGGAAATAAGTCCATAAGAAGGGAGAGCCCATAGTACGAACCAACATGTTGAAATAAAATACAAAGGCCCATCAAATGTGGATAAGCAAGAATATGCACAAATTTTGTGATGTATAACTTCTACCACTAACTTTAAAATAAAATGAAACAATTATATGTTCTTTTAAAATTAAGCATAATGTAATCAAAATATCAATGCGGTTTTTAAGTATAAATAGTTTGTTTTCGTAAAAGCAATATCTTGCATTTGGACATTATAAATAAAAAAGAATAGGAATGGAGAAAAATTGACATCATTAATATATCATTTATGTTTGACTTTATTCTTTTCTCATTTAGTCGTTTAATTATCAATTGATAAGTTTCAAATTCAAAATGATAAGAGCACAATGATTTGTATTATATGATGTTGAACTTTTGTGTATTGGTTAGTGGGAGCATATCTGTTGTCCCACACTTTGTGTCACTCCATGTGTCATGCGTTTGTGATTGGTCAAAAAAATACTTCATAATTAAATTTAACTTAAATATATTTTTTCTGACCAATCACAAATCCATGACACAAAGTGTGTGACAACATATGTGTATCATTATTTAGTTATTTTCTGGTCTGAAATTGCTCCATGTTAAGCTTTGAGAGTGATTATCATGAAGAAGTTGCTTGTTTTGGTCGTTGAAGCCCCGTGGGCCATTGGACTCTATATCCTTCTCAGTTCTCATCGTTCGAACATTGGCTATTAACTAGTGATATTGTTGCTTTCTAGCATTTAGGGAAGAGGATGGAACACGTACGCGCCACATTTTCAGCTTAAAATTATTTTCGAGGTAGTAATGAAACCTACAAAAATAATTTTCCAATTTTTCATCACAAGCCATATTTTTTTGGTTTCGATGTTATCCTCTCGTACTGGAAGTAATCCCCTGATCGAGTACGTGAGACTAACTCTCCAAATAAATATTTTTTCATCCACAAGACTTGAACCCAAATCATTACTTAAGAGGAATCAAACATATACCACTTGAAGTGACCACAAATCATATGACAATACTTACGGTTAAAAATGTCTAAAAACAATACTTATATGAATATTACTGATGGAAATGCTAGTAAATAAAAATTATAAAATCATGAAATAGATGCACCAAAAGATGACAAGAAGTAAATAACTGGAATCATTACATACGAATAAGCAAATAAGGAAGGCGATGATCAAAATTCGCAAGTGTTATGGTTCGCCAACATCCTCAATAAGATTGTAACCTGTTTCATTCCAGCATGTTAGAAAACTCGCCCTCCCTCTTTTCCTCCCAAACCCACCACAACCCTCACCCACCGACCCTTCTCCCCAAATCGCCACCATCGTTCCGCCACCACACCCTCCTCTTCCGTAACCATAACCCCTCTTCTTCAAGACCTCTTCTTTGACCTCAATTCCACTTATCCCGACTCAAACGACGCCACCCTCTCTCCAACCGCCGTAAGCTCCACCGCCTCTCCTCTCAAGGTCACCAAATTCTCCATACGTTAATCGACCCTTCTTTCGATTCTAATCGCTTTCTCTCTATTTATAAGTCACATTTAGAATGTTTCTCTTTCCCTGTATATAAGTTGATTTGCAATATCTACTTAGCATTAAATAACTCATATCAAGAACTACATTCATTTCCTTCAACATTCCAATAAAACATTTCATTTTCCCATAATGGGTCAGTCATCTTGAAATGTTAATATTATTTTTTTGGTAAATTTAAGAGTCATAACCATTTTACGTTTTTTAATATGTGTGAATTAGTTATAAGTGACTTTATAAATATAGACGGATAGAGTATAAGTTTATTCCTGTGGTCAATGTGTTGTTTGCCTGAAACATCAATTTATTGTTGTCTTTGATGCTAGTAGAGTTTGGAATAAGAGCATGTTATAAGAGATCCGTTACATTAAATCACTTACCTGGAATTCCTAATTAAGTGGAGACAACTTTTGATTTACTCCGGTTACCCAAACTACACGTATTCCATTAAATCCGCAAAGTTATACGCGATGTTTTTGGTTGAGAGTTTCTCTGTAGCTTCAAGGCTAATCTCCACAAAATTTCTGATTTCAGACGTCTAAGAAAGTGCTTTAACATAAGTTGAAAATTAAGTAAAGTCGAATCCTAGGTGACACGATAAAGTACAAAAACATTAATGCTCAAATGACTAAGTCCACTTTGACATAGAAGATGTTGATTGACCTGGTTAACATGATCATATCTATTTCCGAGAAACCAAAATCATTGATGTCATACACAATTATCACAAAGGTAAACTAAGTTCGAAAATTTCATGGTGAGATTAGAATAAAACTCGAGTACAAAGATTACTATTAGTTGTATTAGAAGGTTTGATCAACTTGTCAAGTGGTTAAATTCAAAGAAAGAAAGAAGGTTTGCTCAATGATGGATTAACAATCCAAGAAGAACAAGAACAAAACTTACTATGAATAACCTCAAGATGAATGCTTTATTTGAATAATACTGATCAAAGATCAGCTTGACTTGATACAGAAAAGATTGAATTAAAAACTATCCTAAAGCTTAGATTTATACTTGGACGAAAAGCCAACTAACTAACCTCTTAACAAACTAACAATTACAACACATGCCAAAAGAAGGTCTAACTAACTAAAGAATTAGCTAACTATATAAAAGAGCACATGTTAAATATACAAATACAAAACGTGCTTATAATAACTACAACTATGATTGACTGGAAATTGCAAATTCTTCTGTTGTGATAATCATATGGAATGATATGTTGCTGATTTGGTTTTGCAACTTCGGTTGATGCAGATTTGATATTTCTGATTTGTGATGTTAGTCTATGAATCATAGTAGTTTGGTGCATTCCTTGTCTTGCTTGTTTTTGAGTCATGATTGATACTGTTTGATGAAGTCTTTGCTCTTGAGAATATGCTGTTTGGTGAGTTCCTTGAGTGAGGGTCAACATGCAAACTTGATTTATGTGAGTAGAGTCTTGTGTCTCCTTTGATATAAATGTCAACGTTCAGGCTTCAGGGTACCTCTGCCTCATGCCATGTTCTTATTTCTTATCCATGGTTATTTCCATGTCATGTTTAATGTAACACAAATTAAGTTAAATGATACATAGCATAAAACGTGTCATTTTTATTAGTCAATTGTATTTATCAATTACGTGCGAACCATATCCATGTTTTTGGTAATATTGACAAAAGCCAACTCAGCTCTGAATAAGCTTATCATAAATTTTCTACATGTTAAGGTGGAAATAGATTATGGCTGCCACTTCAGTCCACCGTTATAAGTTTTAACCAAGACACAGACCATGCCATCACAAGTGTGCTTAAGAAAAAAATCGACTTGCTCATGCAGCTTTTAAGCTGGTGATAAGTCATAAAAGCTTACCTGGTCCTCATCTTTCATGACCAACAAAAGAGGGATATATCGAAGTCATGGCAATCAATACAAACTTTATTCTCTTTCTTTCCAAAAACAAAATTGATAATTAAATACCAAATCCAAAATAAGTAACTTCCAAAACTATACATATACTTATCTGCATCAGCAAGGCTCTGTCAGCAACTTCCAGTTTCTATCTATACTAATGTCCCCCTTCGTCTACTAATAATATTCACTTTCACCTATTAATAATTTAAACCAAAATACGACAACATTTGACCCTTTGAAGCAATTTCAGTCTTTAGCCAACTGAACTAAGCATACTCTTCTCTGCTTCTGCTTCTTCCGCATTTAGGGAGAAAATATCAACAGGTGCAGTTGTGCAGCCAACAGCAGTTTGCTTAAATCTACCATGAGAGGATCCCCCTTGGTGATCAAGAAAGATAACAATAACAGTGATATCATCGTGGAAATGTCGTCTTATTCCTTTGTCAATTTTCTTGATATCATCATATCTCATCTCTCTTTTCTTTGCAGCTTTCTGAAGGGCAGTTCTAACTAGTCTCTTGGCAATTCCCTACAGATACCAGAACCACAAATCAGAGTCCATGTAAAAATCTACAAAGTCAAGCACTCTATGCAACTCGCAAGTAATAGAAGAAACTCACAGCTCTAGGATATTTGAAAACAATATTAACTGCTGCTTCATCACTTAATTGTTCCCAAAGGCCATCAGATGCAAATATCAAAAATAAATCTTCTGGCTCCAGCTTCCTGATAATAACTGATGGTTCAGCTGTCATTACAGGACGCTTCAAAGGAATAGGATTTCCATATTGCTGAAAAACTGGGTCTCTATAAAAATCGGGTCTCTTCAAATACACATCGCCAATAGATCTTGATACCTGCAAAACCAAAACTCTTTTGATCAGCTTCCTAAACCCCATTTAAGGTAAACACCCTTCTCATACAAGGGAGGCAGGTATGTAAGGAAGGCAAAGCAAGAGATCATGGATTAGAGATATTGGTACTAATTTTTTAAGTTTAAACCAAATACAGGAAACCTCAGTTTATATATATCACTTTGACATAGAATGCTATAAATAAATCAATTTCATAGTATGTGAAGTAAGGCTGGAATTTGAAAGGAGAAAAATATAAAATAGATAAACTGCTTTTACTCAGGCTGTAACTGTAAATTGTCGCATTAACACTACAAGACATTCTGTACAATCGGACACATTTGATTTACAATATGGATATATAAACAGACATAAGCACAATATTGTTAAGCTGGGTAATGAATAATAAATAGTAAAGTCAGGAAGATACTAAAGGTGAAAAAACACCAATGTATTACTATACCTGTATAATACCCTTAATCCTCCAAACTCCGCGGGTATAAACTACAATATTTGAATCATCAGGGTGGAGGGCTTCAACTTCTCTTCTCACCTCTTCGTCAGCTACATTATGATCAGTTGACAACCGCTCTGCCACTACTGGAGAACTCTTGCTCTCAGTATACCTCCTGCCAAGAACAACTCTAGAGTCTCCAAGGTTGGCAACATACAACACATTATTTGAAATTGCACCAAGAAGACAACATGATCCTACCAAAGCAATTTGGGGACTGATTTGAATTGACAGCTTCACCAAATGACAGAACTCATCCTCTGTGGCACTAAACGCCTTTTTAATCACATCCACCGATAATCCCCCTTGTTCAGTGGCAAATTCTACAGATCAAATTAACAAACAGGTGAATATTTGCACAATAAAAACATAAGCAAAAGCATGTATTTCTATTCAGGAATCTGACCAAACATAGCTTTTATGCATAAACACAGAAAAAACCATTCAATCGATACAAAGATAATACTAACTGATTTCCTAACAATTGCACTGATTAAGAAATCGAAAAAAATGAAGTTTCTTTTTGAAGAACTAATAGCTTCTCAATTATTAAATCATTTCAAATTAAAATACTGCTTTTACTTAACCATTGGAGACGATAATTAGCAAAACCCTGATAATCGAAGACTGATATCGGGAATTGAAAAATATTGATTTAATGAGAACTTTATTTTTATTGATACTCAACAACTCCCTTAACATAATTGGGTGAAATTAACACAATTAAGTAAAGTTTGTTAAACTTTGGATCTCAAACAAAAAAAACGTTTTTTGCACAATTCATCCATTACTCAAACAAGTTCTATTCCATAATTATCAATCACCACTCAACAGCAACAACAAAAAACAAATTTTCAACACGGAGAAGGGTAAACTGAAAAGAGAGAAAATCAATTACTGTGCAAATAAGAGAAGAGATGCCTGTTGACGAATCTAGAAGCTTCAGGTCCTCCGTGGCCGTCGTAGACACCGATATAAGTGGCGGAGGGGGACGTGAAGACTTGGCTCTGATCTTCGAGACTATAATTAGCTTGAGCGACGGCAATCGAGAAGTCGCCGGAGGCATGAGGCTTCAATTCAGTGTGCCAGAGAAGTCCGTCACCGCCGCCGCGTCGGAAACAACAATCGAGAGGGCTGTAGCACAAACGCATCATGATCCGAAAGTGAATCTATACCGATGAAATTAATTTATGTGATGGTGAATTTGGGGTTAATTTGAGTTTGAGTTTAGTGGAATTATTAGGTTTACGTAAATGGAGAATAAAATAAAGAAGAGAAAGAGAATGAAAATAAAGTAAGTGGTAGAGGAAGAGGAAGTAGAAGAAGGGGTAATAATGAAAAAAAGTGTAATGGTTGTTGGTTATAACACTTATACAGTTATACTTGACGCGTATTGCCATTGCATTTAATTCAATTATACACAAGTGGGTGAAGTATGGTGTGGTTCTCTTTTCTCTTTTTGGTATAATAATAAGTGCGTGTCGTTTTCTTTTCTTTCTTTTCCTTACATATAATATTACCTCGTACTTATCTGCCTATCTATATTTTTATGGAAATCAGCTCATCTATGTTTTAATTTGTAATAGAGATAAAAAAAATCTTTAAATTTAGCATTAAAACTTAATATAAGGAAATATAATTTCATTAGTTAATTAAATAGTATTAAAATTATAATTAGCTTAAAATATTATTAAATGGCTTTAACATTAAAAATACAGTTTGATATGATTAATTTATTGTATCTGTCACTATTTAATATTGTCAATGAAAAATTATTGGAGACAACTACTCAGTAAAGAAGATGTGGATTTGTAATGTGTGTTTTGCATTTTAAAACATATATATCGATTTATATTAGTTGACTGATAAATGGGCAATTAAAAAACACAAATGATTATGCATTATATATATCAATGAATGAAATATGTTAAAATTGGTTTGAATTCATACTATAACGATTTATAAAATACAAGCTCTTACAAGATAATATACAAGAAAAAAATAAATATTATTGACTAATTAAAATTAGACTTTCATAGTTCATCCTCTATCTTTTATTTACTTATTATATTTAAGAATGAATGATCATTAACATATAAATAATTAAAATTATCTAAAAAATTCTTATATATATATATATATTAAACATTGAAAATAAAATATATCATCATACTATGAGATAATTTATCTTTTTCCACCAATAAAAATATGACAGTGTAATGTTTTTTAGTTTGAGAAATATTTTTATAAAACATATGTCATATTTTTAATGATGGGATCAGATAATTTATCTCCTTGGACAATTACTTTATTCTCTTAAACATATAGATTTGTAAATATAAGGTGATGTGGATGGAAGCTTCCGACTACGATTACCAGTCTACCTCGAGTACCTTCCGTAATAAATAATCTATGTATCAAGTCTGTTTCCCAACGCCATAAACCTAGTGTGTAGATGATAAGATAAATGCGTGTTATGATGTTACTCTTAACATATACTATTATCTTATTTCATTAGGATATTCTTATCGTCGTTTTAATAAAGTCTTATTGACTGTTAACTTAAGACTTTCGTTTGAAGTATAATGTAGGTATGATGAGTCTTGGATAAAGATTTTGAGTTTGAGTCATCTACTTTTTAAGACTCTAACATCACACATATTTTTATTTATAGTTTATTTTGTATATTATAATTTGACACAAATATATAATAATTAATTCATGTGGTTGATCAGTAAATATCAATAATTAATATGTACCATTAAATTAAATTTAAATCATAAAAGTAAAATATAAATGTATGCAACTTTTCTTAAGTAATCATATAATTATTAATTAACTTTTATTTTTAACTATTCATTTATAACTTTATAAATCAAATTTATTATTCTCATAATTTACATCTCTAAAGTATTATGGATTGATTCACTCTTTGTATATAGTATTATATAGAATACTATATTAAAAGGTGATGGAAAAATCCACCTGAATATGTAATGAATTAAAGTAAAAAACATTTCGGTATGATAATTATTATTTGCGGTAATTTTGAAAATAACAAATAATGATATCCATATTAATTAAATTAAAGCTAGAATAGTATTATGGAGAAATTAATTATTAAACATGAATGAAAAAAACATTTAATGTATAATTATTAATTTAATATGAAAATAAAATATCAAAAAATAATTTTAATTACAATAGAGATATTGAAATAATGGAAATGAATTACAATAGATATATCAGAATTAATCTATTAGCAATTTGACTACTTGAAGGCTAAGCTTTCAGCTCTCTATTATAGACTAAATATCTGTTGGAACAGAGGGATCAAGAAGCTTATTTACTGGTCTGACTCTTTGGACATTGTCTTGCTCATCACTAAGACTGCACCTTCAACTCATATATGATCTTCTCTTATTTGGGCTATTCATGATTTCACTTATATGGATTGGGACAATCAAACTTCATCACAATGTAAGGAATGGTAATACTTGTAAAGACCTCTTATATGGAATTGTTTTTATTTGAATCATTTCACGGTTTCATATGTTGGAAAATTGAGAATTAAACTACACTGGAAATTATCTATAATTTCCCAAACTATGGACCACCACACACTTGCTCACTTCCTTTAACGATTCACTCACACCACAACTCTAGAGAAAAGTAAGAAACATGAGAGAAATTGGAGAAAGTTTCCATCATTCTCTCCTTTTTTCATATATATGTCAGTTCCTCACCACCCATTCCTCCCACACAACTCTCACAGTCTCACTATCGAAAATTTTCAGAAGTGTCCACTAATAGCACGATGAAAGTGTTCGATTATTGCACAACTCGCTGCTTCAATGACTGAATATGAAAGACAATTAGTTCTACAACTTTGTTTGTATCTAGTGCAACTTATCAACCTCTTATATCCTAGAATTTTTCACGTGCAGCTTTCTCTACAAAAAAACAACCAATTTAGAATGTTGTTGTTGCCTGCCACCACTAATTAATTTAGATGCACACAACATAATTGGCTCGAGGGTTTTGTGGGAATTTTAAGGACACGGCTCTCTTTCATGGGTCCCAGGGTGGAACAATACCTTGTTTCCTGCCAACATTTATGTACACAACAAAGGATATGATTTCCTGGTTGATAATAAATAAAGATTGACTTCATTGATTTAGTACACAAATTGCATACACTATTTATATCATTAGGCAAGAATCATTCACAAACGTGAAAGAGTTTTCTGGTCGACGGTTTTGCTACCTTAAACATGCCAAGGCTTGTCCATGACTAAAGGATGTGGTGGGAACCATAAAACACTTAATCAGTGAATAAGCCAACTCCAGTACAACATTCTCATCCTTTCATACAAGCACATAATAAAAGAAATTTAACCTATATAGTATAAACTATTCAGCTTCTTTTTTGGTAAGTGACTATTTACAACTATACCTCTTCTACAGTACGGGCAGTCTCCACAACTGCGAACCCAAGGATTCAAACAAGCAGAGTGAAATTTATGTCCACATGGCAAACATATCAGCTTATCACCATCCGTGAAAGATTCTAAGCATATGCTACAATCCTGCAGTACTTTTGACTCCAATGCTGTCACCGTGCTGATAAAAACTTCCAGATGCAAACAGTCAATGGCCTCCTGAGTGAGTCCAGGTGGCTTTTGGTTTAGCTCTTGTAAGAGCTGTGACCGTCCCATTTGGGAAGTCAAGTCACTAACTAGATAGCCCACAGTTGGAACATCATTTGATATTTCGCTAGCTTGATCTCCAACCATCAAGTCTCTACCATGTTGCCTAAGGAAACAGAAAACAATAATTAAAACTGAATCAGAGATTCGGAAGACCTTCATGTGAAAATGAACATACGAGGTGAAAATTCTATCTCAGTTTGTCAATGGAATTCATTTTAACAGTGATCAAGGATGCAAAAATAATATTGACAACAAAAAAGTCTGATTATTAGAAGCAAGAGTAGCATTACCATGGGGATTAGACGAGTTTTATATAACACAAGTATTGTACTAAGAGAAACTCAACAAAATAAGTACAACTAATAGCATGTAACATTACCACAATATCACTTGAATATATAATAACCTATAGAGGCTATTAAAGAAAATATTGAATCCAGATAATGATTGGGTGATAATATTCATTATAGAATGCACTATGTTCTCTGTGTCACAATGTTAATAGAACACAATTAACTCAATCAAGCTATACAAATAAGATCATGATTCAATAACGGGGACAATGTAGTATGACATTATGTTATCCATTCCGGTATCTTTGGGTGGAGGATTTTGGAGGAGAGGGATAAATTTTCATTTCTCATTTGAGAGAATTTTAAATGTTTATGAAAATGGATATCAGGTGTCTACCTCATCATAACCTCTCATTTAATCCTCATGTTAAAAATTCTCAAATAAAAGGAATGTTTGCTTAACATGAAAGTTTTCTCATATGCTCCCTTCCACTCCAAAGTCGTCTCCATTTAAACATATTTTAAGATTTGAACACGTGATATCTTGGTTACTAAACTTTCACCACTAAATGAACTAATTCTATAAAGTTATAACAACTTTGCAATCAGCCTAAAAATTAAATTGATTTTACTCATATGTTAGCATATCCAGCTCAATCTCACCTAAAGTAACATCATTGATATTTAACCTACTAGCATCCTTTATGTTTCAGAAATAAAGTAACACATAACATTTCTTAAATGTCAAACCTGTTGGTAGAGACATGGTCCCCTCTCAGCCTCTCAAGGAGTCTTTCCCTTGCAAGTAGCACTTCAACAGGTAGCACGTCTCTAGCACTCACTCTCACATCTCTCCCATTTTCTGCAGAATCATCGCTATCATTTAAGACAGGCCAACGGTTCCGGCGATGAATAAACCTATCCGCTCCACCCTCCTAACAAAATAATGAACAAACAGAAAACCTCAACACAACACACTAGTGTCAATTTGCAAATTCTAACATTTATAATATTATCATCATCAATTTATCATTACAAGTATATAACTTACATCACTACAAAGTAAAAACCCATTTAAAGAAGAAGTGAGCTCAATAATATCAATCAGGAGTTACATCGGACTCCCCTGACTTGTACATCTACCCTTCCCAGATCCCAAACCCAGTACGTGGAGCCCTCGTGCAAAGGGTCACCCCAGTGTTCCAAATTGTAGACTGCATCATGTGATGCGGCCGTAATATTGTGGTTACAGTGACCGCCATAACCGCATCACAACGTAACACAACCGCAATCAGACCGTATTTGGGCTGCATCAGACCACATTGATATCAAAAATATTCTTTTTACTCACAAAATAGTGCACACCACAACGAGTCACAATCCACATCGCAACGGCCACAATGACTGCAATCGCAATAACCCCAATTTAAAACATCGGGTGACCCTTGTACGACTCTTGTGTATTTTTTATCAGCTTTTACTTCTCTTATGTAATTACATGTGCAATGATAATTGAATCTAGAGCAAGTGTGGCTTTTAAAGATTATAAGGATTCTAAGTGTAATTAACCTAATAAGGCTATTAAAATAAAACAGAAAACAGATGGGAAAAAATAAGGTGTTAGAGAATAGGAATAGTAAGTAGTACGGTGTGGGAGGAACGGCGGCGGAGACGGCGAACATGATCGTGGCGGCGGAGAGAATCGGCGTCGTGGAGACGAAGGTGAAGATCTGAAGAGGGAGAAGAATCGAAGGTTGGATCAAGAGAATCTCGACCAACTCCAAATCGATAATGCCTTCTGTTGAATAACTCGGAAGCGCTCGTCATGCACAGTCAAACACGATTTTATGTGTTTAGTGTTTCTTTCAGACACAATGCGATGAAATAGATATTTTAAGTTGAGGAATGAAAAAAGATGAAAGTAATAAAAGATAAAAGGGAAAGAAACAAAGGTCAACGGCAATTTCCACGAAGAAACCAAGCAGTCACTGCAATTTTTCCCAAATCCAACCCGGTTTTTTTGTCCTTTTTTGTTTTCTAAGAAATTTCGAAGAAGCACCGATAATGTGAAATAAATAAAATTATGGATTAAATTGACAAAAAGATGCTATATGTTGCTACACTAATATACATTGGTACTTGGTAGTGCGAAAGGGCGCAAATTAGTATGGGTGGGATGGGGAATTTAATTAAATTCAATTTAATTCAGGTGAAGAATTATGTAAGTTGCATTAACGGACATTAATGCTTTTGGTGCATAAACTTTACGCTATTATTATTAATTATATAAAGTTAAGTCATGCAGTATTCCCTTAACCATTAAAGTAACTTTAGGTAGTTGTGCATAAGGACAAGCATCTTTGTTCTAAAACATATATCAAACTAATTATAATATGTTAAAAAAATTAAAAACTTATGATTTTTTTTTATTTTTTATGATTGGTTCGATATATGTTTGGGACAACAGATTCAGATCCTGTGTATAAAGTGGGTTGAGAATATAAACCTCGTTGTCACATAATAACAAATAATCTTGGTAATATCTATATTTGTACCATATATAAAGGTAAAACATGATGTAACTTTTATCATGGTGTAGTTTTTATTTCCTATTTTGCCTTCAATATTATTTAATTTTTACAAAAAAAACTATATAATCTTAAATAAACATCATTAACATATTAATTAATCACATCTTTCACTTTACATTGGAAATTATAATAAACACAAAAAATTATAATATAAAGTACATCAAACACAATAAATTAATACATTCTAATTCTGAAAAATAAAATATATAAAAATTAAATAAGTACCAACAATGTTAACCGCAGACACGAAGTGCCTATACACACTGTAGATATAAAAAGAAAACTTCTAAGAAATTATATAGAATTGATTTTACTTTATTTAATCTATATAAAAAATTAAAATGGACAAAATGGTAATTTTATTGCAGTAATGTTCAATTATTTCAATTTTAAAACTAATATTTCTTATTTTCTATATCTCTTCCAACATATCTATAGAATTAAATTTATCATCACATTATCTTCTAAAATTAAATTTAATATTACTATTCATAATAAATTTTATATATTTTAATTGTAATTTTTTAATATATTAAACTTTTATTTATAGAAGTATTAATTTGTGATATCAAATTAATTACATTTTTATCAAATTTAATAAATGGAACTTTCTATATGGAAGGAGGGTTGTTGTCCTATCCTAAGTTTTTTCTCAAAGAGTTTTTCCACAATTAATAAATATGTGGCCATTTATTTATAAAATCAAATATAAAAAAACGATATATCTAAATATGGAAAACAATTATTGGTTGACTGACATTAATAATAGTGAATGATTAATCTTTTTATCTTCCATTGAGTATCCCTAAAAATATAATTGTGATATTAACTCTTTCAAGCCACAATTGAAAAAACTCAACTTCTAACATAATATACAATATATAAGTAAATTTCTCTTGGGTTCAGACCACTTTTAATGTAACCGATCATTATTATTTAATAAATATTATTGATAATGTAACGAATATATATTTATCATTATCTAGTAGATTGAGAATATAAATCTCGTTGTCAAGATAGTCTTACTTATATATTAATTATTAGGATTCTAAATCTCAGTGGCTCTCTCTTCAATATCTTATTATATTGACCTCTTTGGGTTCTTCTAAGTTCTATTTTTTAGTTATAGATTGTTAATCGAACTTCAATACCCAAATGACAAATATAATACATATTTCAAGCATGTGCTGATAAGTCCTATTTGTGGAGATGTAATTTTTTTATGTTATCCAAATTAAAGCATGAATGTGAATGATAATTCGTCTTTGGGTGGGGTAACTTTGTAGTATAGGAATTTAACAAATTGATCCTACCAGTTAGTGATAGAAAAGTGCGGACAACTAGCGGAGAATGAGAAGATATTCCAGTATATAAAAGAAGAGAAAAAATGTATGAAATGGATACTCTATGAATTTTATGTATTATTACTTTATCATATACTATTTATACATAAAAAATTATATATAGTTAATATATTATTTACCTTTTATTTGTATTACATTTTGAAGAGTTAATAATAATAAAATATGAATAGTCGATGATGGAGTGAGAATATATTAAACTTATACATTATTTGTTGGAGTGGTTTAAGCAAAATGATTGAGAAATGACTGAGATCATTGAAAGATATATAGAAACTATACTAAATGATTTTTTTTACTAAAATCCCTCAATGGTGATCTTTAATTGAAAATGACAAAAAATAAAACTATGTATCAACATGTTCATTACATATCTGAAATTTAACTACTTCCCCATATTTTCGTCAACAATGAGACACGTAAAAGATTACCACTTTGAAATCCGTATAACAAACGAACATTTTTTCTAACATCATTTACTTCCTTTATATTAAACTAACTTTCCATTTTTTAAATTAAGGAAAAAAATCACTAAATTTTTTATATATTATCTATCATTTATATTTAATTATTATTGATTTTTAAAAAAAATAATACAAATAAATAATAAATAAAATAATAACTGTGTATGAATCTTTACTATAATATTACATACATATTACATTTTTGAATTCCTCGTTCTATTTTAAAAGTTATGTATAGGAGCATTCATTAAAAACATAGTGTAATATATGCATTATCAATTTAAAAAGTTTTTACATAGTTAATATATTATACATAATTAATTTGTATTATATTTTTAATAATTAATGATGATTAAACATAAATAATAGATAATGCATAATGCAGTAATCATATATAAAACTTATATCTATTAATGCATTCATTTTTTTCTCTCTCTTGAAAATAACATGTTATTTCGCTAGATTTTATAACTGCACATTCAATGAATTGTAAGTTTGTAACATTCATTTTCATTATGATAACGAAGTTTGTGAAATTATTTTAATTATACTTGTTTTTTCTGTTATTGACACCATAATACAGTATGTTTGATCATCTTATCCAACATTTCCTTCTGATTGTTGGTTTCCTTGCCCATTGCTAAAAAATGTATGAATAGAAAATAATTCATCTAAGTAGTTGCATGGTGCAATTTTCCTCCTATCTCCTTATACAAATAATTAAAAAAGTACCAATCTTTCTTTATACAACATGTGAATGAAATTAAAATCAACTATTCCCAGAGCTCATACAAAATCTGATTGAAAATCAAGTTCCTCTCTCTATGTCGATCATCACATATTAGCACAAGTTCTTCGGTATTAATTTATATACCAGTGTTGCTATCTGGTTCAAAAAGTTTGGGAAATGGTAACTAACCAAGCCATAGAGGCTTGATGTATTCGCTTAAAGCCTTATGATAATATCTCTCTCTTATTTAACAGAATATCTCATTTTGTTAAGCTATTGCAATAATGAGAGCAAGTGTTTATCATTCGTTATACAAGATAAGATTATAGGTAATAAAATAAAAAGACAGAGGGCATACATAAAAAAGGATCAACAGCATTAGAGTTTAATTTTTTTATGGATAGAGTTTGATACTTTAATTCGAATTAAAGTTCGCACCAGCCACTAAGTATAAATGCTCCCCTGATTTCTTTTTGTTTCGTAGTTATTAATATGTTCAAAGGATGAAAAGCTATCGTCTAATGGCTAATATAAATGGTAACATGCTGCACCCCAAACATCCCTTTCCTAGAACAATTATCCTTTTCATTAATGGAAAAATTACTTTGTTTTTTTTTATGTATTTTCAATGGCAAATTAAATATTCCATTACATATAAAAGAATAAAAATGTTTTTAACATGTTATTTTTTCGTTTATTTACTCTCTTTCCTATTATTCCTTAATGGTTTAAATTATATTATTCTGAATAGGACGATCTTTTTGTATCCATTTATATCATTCCTTAATGGTTTAAATTAAATTAATTGTTTATGAATGACATGATATCTCCTTTAACCCCAGAAAGTGATATTGTTGACTTCTTTATCAGATGCCCGAGTATACGGATAGCAAACTTAATAAACTTGTTATAATCATCGCATGCATCACGCATAAAATGTTTAAAATCACTTTTTTTACATTTAAATGCCATGCTATAACTTATTAGTTTTATTCTCATTGGTAACTAAGATATTACAGAGCTACTCCTGATAGCCATTGAGGATTAATTGAAACTCAAAACTATTGTTCCAATCTTGGTAGATATAAAATCATTGATTAGATTTAGATATTGCTTTATTACTGATATCCCATTAATGGGAATGTGGTTGTGGAGCATTAAGGTTTGGGTTGGGACAGTCCACACCATCAATATTTCTGAACCAATGATTCTGAGTGAAACAAGCAGCACCCTCTGGAACATCGTCCATTACCCACTCATGACCTTTTGGGAAGAAAATTCCAGTGCGTGGGTGTGGAACCCAGCATGCTGCACATGAATCCTTTATCTTCCCACAGCTTTCTGAACCAGTGCCTGAGAACTTGCCTACCCCACTCTCTGATCGCTTAGCTCCCCTGCATGGCTTTCACATTTCATTAATGTTATATGTTACAGGTTTGTTTGCGAGTTGAGTTTCGGAAAGGAGGAAAAGAAATGAAAGGTTTCAGAGTCATGTGTATTTTATGACTTTCAAGCTTTCTATTTCTCTCTAAAACCCAATTCACAAACAAACCCTTAGATAATTATTTAATTAACATATAGACTTTTAAGAATTAATAAATGAAATAAGACAGCAAACTAATCACTTTCCAATGGATAATGTTTCTGGAATATCAAAATAGGAACATTATTCACTGGCCATTAATTTTTTTATTTATAAAATGGACCAAAAGAGTTCTTGCACTGAGCTGCATGTTTTATATAAAATAAAATTTTGAGACATAGATAAAAATTATAGGACATCAAATATATGATGTTCAGAAGTAGAAGATGTATAAATAAATAAATTCCCCTTTTAATTGATCATTAAGAAAGTTATGAATGATAATTAGTTTACCGGAGAAGCAAAATCTTTGCATTATTGGTGATGCCACCTCTAACCATAAGCAGAATCAATGAAAATCAGGTATTAGCTAATATTAAATTTATGCAGTACGTTGCATGTACAATGTCTCAACACTGGATGTATCATGTTTATTTATAATGGTCCAGTGTTTCAACTTTCCAGTAAGGAAAGAATATAGTAGAGGAATAAGTTCTGTCGCACATTTGAAGCACAAATTCAGATATGGAGGGCGATTTTTACATGTGAGAACACTATATTATGGAAAATGAATCTATGCTTCTAAACCATTGCTTTTGAGGCACTGCTATAAAAATGTTTCTAGAAATGGTTAAAGAGAGGTCATTTTGGAAATTATGAAGCTTCTTTGTTAATTGAAGGTTGAGGTCATTTTGGAAATTATGAAGTACACTGCTCTTTCTCCTTTTAAACAGATTTTGAAGTTTGTATTTTCCTGCCTTGTGTTAATTCCGTGTGAGAATAAATACCATGAATCTTATTATGTTGTCCCTTTTCTCTTTTCTGCTTAAACAATTTAACACCATCCAAAAATGCATCAATTTTTTTAGTCTTAAAACCCCACTCGCGCTTTCCCCCACTCGCCACACAACATGTTTCAACTCTTTCAGGTTTTTCCCGCTAGTAAAAGAAAGATGATGCACAATGTTTGTAAATATGCTACGAAAGTTGACAAACTCTACATGATTGTTATAAGCAATGTAGGTTTGTAAAAATTGCAATGCCACTAATAGAGACCTTTCGGCCTTGTGTACAGTATACACAAGGATACAATAGGGTCTTAGACCAACTTTTAATTCTTTCAACATGACCTATTTAACTTTCTGTGGGTTAGGCTGGCCAACTTTGGAAACATCTAGAACCATTGTATGTGTGAAAACTATGTAAATAATGTAACCAAATTATGTAATTACTGTAATTTGGATATTCATGATCTTTGTACTTATTATAATTATAATAACTTTCAGCCTCCATTGTATAACTCAGATTTCATCATGTATCTCTTAATGGTAACCATGATAAATTAATGACCAAATGTCTAATATAAAATAACATTTTTACATTATTTGGTAGGGTATAATTGATTGGAGACATTAAGATAAGAAGTTTTGGGGACAAAGTACATGATACTGCAGTGAGTGAAAATATGGTTTGGTGCATTAAATGAAACTCAATGCAAGAGTAGCTTTAGAATCGAAAATTAAGTATTGTTTGCATCTACTAAGGAGACCCTTACAAAGACAGTAAGAATATGACATCAAATAAAATGCTAGTTCAATTTCGAGAGCTGACTAAATGTTATGACAAATTTAGAAGAAACAACTAAAAATGATTTAAAGTTTATGAATGGACATAATTTATAATACAATAATATAATTCATTGGATCTCCATTAATGAAGTAAGGCTTATAGTTGTAAGTATAGTGAGAGAGATAATTTCTCATGCAATAATTGAGAAATACATGAGTCGGAATATATTTTTTCTTATATAATCAGAAAACAAGGAATCAAGAAACTGCTGCATATGACTTACTGTAGATTTACAGTAATTATGTAACCTTTTTAGTTAGGTTGTTCAAATTTGTCTCCATTTGTCTCCATTTGTCTCAACATCCGAATCAAATGGTTGCATTTTTAGTTTTGGCTACGGAATTCAATTCTTTCATCTCCATTAAAAAGTTTTAAACATCTATTCTGGTGTTTATGTGTAAAAAAACATTTACAAAAACATTTATTATATATTACATCTTCATTTGATAATTATGTATTAATTATTATTAGCTCTTATATAAAGTCATGTAAATGATAGACCGAATATTTCAAAAAATTTATAAACTCTTGGTATAAGAAGATAAGTTATCTCCTCATGTCAGTGAAATCATATTTCATTATTTTCTATAAAAATATTTTTAAAAATAAACAAAATAACACACATATCACATTTTTATTGGATAAAAGAGATAAATTATCTTTTGATATGAAAAGATACATTATTCTTTTATTTTATATATCCAACTATAAAAGAAGCGACAAAAGGTTTATACTACATATTGGTGGGGTCGCATTATTACTAGAAAATTTTAAATTAATCTATTTTTTTACTAGAATATTTTCCCTGTACAAAAAAAAGAATTTCCCCCCCTTTTTCTAGTTACAAAAGCAAAAGGTCAATACACTGTAAATTAAAATGATTAAAATCAATCCTTCAAATCTTCAATTAGTAAAATGATCAATTGATTGTTTTTTAGTGAAAATGATTAATATTATTACTTAAATTGCCGTTACAAGGTCTTGCTGTAACGGCTAGTTTTCATTTCCATTGATGAAAAAGGATTGCTTGTATTGTGTCTATCCCATCTCTGTTTTTCGATTGTGAATCTCTTCTCTCATTTAAAGAATACAAATTATTTTTGCGTACTTCACTTGAATCTTTCTGAATCTTTGGTTCTCACTCTCAGAACCAGTACAAATCGAAGGTTAAACTTAAAGGCTTATTTTCTCACCTCCTGGCTATGGATCTTTGCTGCAACGATGTCGATGCGGTTCTTCATTCTCCGATCGTAGAAGCTGATTCTCTCTCTTCCAATTCCAAGATTAGAAAAGTAAGCCTTCCACGTTTCTTTAATTTTCATCCTCAAGTTTGATATTCAAGTGGTCTCTTTCTTGTTTTTGTTTATTGTTCTTTTTTTCCTATCTTTGTTTTCTGTTTGGTGTTTTATTGATTCAAAACCCTAAGTTCATTATACCTTACCAACAAGTTCTTTCTTGTTTGAAACCCTGATACGACGATAACTGTTATTAATAGGTATTAGACAAGGCCTTGTTGATTGTGGAGTTATTGATGAATGCTGTTTTAGTTTACAAGGCCAACTCCATAGAATAAGTCTCAATCCGGAGTTTCTCTCTTATCAAGATTTATCTGTTTGGTTTTATTTGTAAATTTATTCATGTAATTATGTAACAATTTTTTTGAATAAGGGTAAAGTTGTTTGCCTTGTAACTTAGAGATGAAATAACTCTCTTCGCTTACAAAGGTAAGGTTGCGTACATTTAATACATCTATCCTTCTCAGACCTGCCAGATAAGGGTCATCTACACTGTGCCACCCTTTTTAGCATAGATGCAACACCAACCTTGAACTTTGCTTTAACCTTTGCAGTCACGAATCATATACTACAGGCTCTTACATAAAAACTAAAAAGTGGTCTTGCAGCAAACTTGAAAGTACGTAGCAATCACAAAATAATTTGACTGTGGACTGATTATGATATGATTTGTTTTTCTACATTTCACCCAATAACTTTTTATGTTTTGCAGGTTTTTTAATCAGTACTATGAATTTCATTTTTAGCTGAGTTTCTAATGTTTTTGTTTTATTGAATGGTGCAGAGTAAGTTGACCAAAGAGTCTGGCCAATCTTCATCAAGTGCTCTTACCAAGTTGACATCACAAATCAAAAAACCTCCTCGTCGTAAAACTTCTCCTGTAAACTGGTTCCCGCGCAAAAAAGTGGGTTCCTACTTGGAGAGGAAAATTAAGATGCTTCAGGTAGTGCCTTTAGATGTACATATTCACTATCTGTATTTAGCCGATTAATTCTTAATTCAAAGTTTAACTCATGTGACCATTTCAGGAAGTAGATGGTATGACTTTGACACTTGATCAAACACTAGGCAGTTCTAACCCACATTACTCAAGGGTACTGAGAGAGAAAATGGCAGCTAGGGATGCGGCACACAATGCAATAGAGGCTCAAAGAGCTGCATTGGTGGAAGCTTGTTGGTGCCGAATTTTGCGTGCTGCCAGGTAAAGTTCGCTGCAAAGAACATATGTTTGTTTCTCATTTTTTTCTTTATTGGAATTCTGGTTTTGTTTTGACCCGTTGGTCTTTACAGGATTCCTAGTAATGAAGCAGAAGCTCAACTTTTGAAGGCAGAGAAAAATGCAGCCGAAGCTTTTGAGGCAGCTCAGGCTATGGGAGTTGTCATGTTTGACTTGCCGAATTCCCCTAGAAAGCATTGTCAAGTAGAGGCATCCTCGGTTAATGGAGAGGGACATTCTACTCATACTGTTACTGCATCTTTTGAAACTGCCTTTGAGGTAGACAGAGAAGTAGCTGCAGCAGTCAAAACTGCTTTTGTCAGGCTTGCTAATTGCCCTTCATTTAATAAAGATGAATTCAAAGAACTGCTAAGAAAAATTAGTGAAAACCCAGATGCAGATGAAAGTGACCAGGGCTTGTCTGAGTTTTCTTCAGAGCATGAGTCTCAGTTTGAGTATGAACTTAATTCAGTTTCTGAAGACTATAACTACCAAGATTTGGACTCAAAAATGCCATTGATGGGGGTGAGTCAGATGAAAAGCAGGAGGGACAATAGAGTAAAGCTTGTGGATATGATGGTGGAGAGGTTAAAATGTTTGCAAGAAGATGAACTTTCTTCTCTTGCAACTATAGTAGCAACTTATGGTTTAAACGCTGCCTTGGCTGAAGTGCAGAATATCAAGCTGCACAATATAGGCTCTGCTACTGAGCATACCTCCTCAATTACTTTTCCATCAAGAAGAATGTCAACATTGGGACTCGGAAAGGCGGCCCTGGATGGGAAAATGAGAAAGAAGCAAGTTGAGCCAGAACTACCAAGCCTAGATAAGTTTTTGGTGAAGCATGTGACAAAACTTGAAAGGGAGGTTTGTGAAGCCAAGAAAAACAGAAGCAATGAGACAGAACCTGGTAGGGATAGCTCTCGTAAATCTATGGACGGAATTGCGTCAGATGCCATACCTGATTTGGGAAGTATTCTTGTGAAGAAGAATTATACAAAGTTAGGAAAAGACACCCATGAGGCAAAAATTAAGTCAGTGAAGGAGACTGCAGGAGTTCCAAGGGGCATGCCAAACCGACAGAAGGATCACACAGAAGTACCAAGCTTAGATAAGCTTTTAGTTAAACATGTCTCAAGACTAGAGAAGGAAATCCAAGAAGCAAAAAACAGAGCAATCAACGAGCGCAATACAAGTTTAAAGAAAAAAGTTGCTGACACCCCAGGGGAATTAAATTCAACTTTCTATTCTGATGAAGCATTGGACGAGAAAGAAAACATTAATCTATATAAGGAGATTGATACTACTTCTAAGGTATCAGATGGTTCAACTGATGATAATGAAGAAAACAAAGATGGATTAGAGAAGATTCTGAAAAAGCCAGTGCACAGATTGGAAAGAGAGAAGATGCAAGCCATGTCACTGGGAAGCCATGGTGAAAATTATAGACAACAAAAGAATCATGGTGCAAAGGATGGTACAGATTGTGAAAGCTTGGATAAAATTTTAGTAAAGCATGTCTCCAGACTGGAGAAGGAGAAAATGAGGATCAAGTCAAGCGAAGGAAGAGACGAATTTAAGAGAAGTCACAGGAACATCACTTTGGAGACAAATGAAGGCGGTGGCCTAGATCAAGTTTTGGTTAAACATAAATCTAGACTTGAGCGAGAAAAGATGGCTGCTGCTCAGCAGTCGGAGAACCCGGTTAGTCATTCCACATCTCGTCGTGAAGCAAGGGAGAGAGAGTTGCAAAATGTGTGGGGAGGACTGAGCTTAGGAAACATCCATTCAGACACAAATGAAGGAGGCGGTCTGGACCAAGTTTTGGTTAAACATAAATCTAGACTTGAGCAAGAAAAGATGGCTGCCGCTGCTCAGCAGTCAGAGAACCCTGTTCGTCAATTTATGTCTCGGCGTGAAGCAAGGGAAAAAGAGATGCAAGAAGCCTGGGGAGGACTGAGCTTAGGAAATTCAATGAAGGTTAGCCTCTCTAAGCTTGAACGGGAAAAGGTTAGTCTTTGTGTTACTTGACACTCTTAATTCTTATTCCTTTTATAATTTTTATGATGTTTAAAGTTACTGCTGCAAAGAGTTGTTGACTCTGTCTAAATCTGTTTGTTTTTATTTATTTAGGCTGCCTGGACCAAAGCTGAAGAGGAGGAAAGGAGGCAGCAAGCAATGAAAGCAATATGAATTGTATTTTCTCATAAAATTTCTTTCTAATCTGTGTTGATAAAAACGTTTCTGTGATCTCCTGTGAATTGTTTCATTCTAAGCAGTGATATTTGGTACTTCATGAAGTGTTTGTATTATTGATTCTTTATTGTACTTGAACAATCAACAAAGACTGTAGAAGAAATCAGCAACTTTATCAAAAAATGGCGTCCTGGGATATAGGATGATATTGTTGATTTCAGTATTTGTGTGCTATATTGGAAGCTCTCTATGGCGTTGGGAACCATGCATGTAAGTTTTGAGCACTCATAAGCTTTCCTTTGCCCATTTCATAACAATATTTTTTCCAATAACATTCAGTTTCTTTATTGAAAGTGAGATTAACAAAATTACTGACCAATAACTTTTGGATACTTGGATAAATCCTAAATAGATAATTTGACTTAACCTTGAAGAAACTACTGGGGGCAAACGTCTTGAGCCAACAATCACATAATATTATTTAAAATCATGCAAATGGCAACCTAGTTCTTATCCAACATTCAACTTTGATAAACACAAGTAACTAACATAAAAGTTTTTGAATGGAGATCTCATGTCCTCATTGATATCTCAAACCAATCAAAATACATTATTTAATTTGAAAAAAAAAACTATAAAAAAATAAAATAATATTTTATATTATTTTATGGAATATTATTAGATATGGACATGTGGACACAATAACTTTTTGGGATAGAGGATCTCGGTCCAAAAATTTATGTGCCATCAATGTAAAATAGGTTACCGTGCTCTTACCACAGGAACAAACTCAATCATGAACTAACGATCCTTGTACGTTTTAAGAAAAAACAATAACTCGTTTACTTTTCAGTCAAACGAAGCAAATAATCACACACGAAATCTAACAGTAATGAAACAACACCCAAATTACCAGTTTAAGTGGATCTCAAAGATAACTCACTAGATGATGCAATCACATTGTATACATTTTTTTCCTGAAATTAAATTTATTGTGTTTAGTTAAATTATATGTAATCTTTATTCAAAACAACAAATATATATACTAAATATTAAGAATATTTTGTGGCTAGATAAGAAGTTGGAATATTTTATTCTTTTGTGACACTACATGTTGAATCTGTTGAATCGAAAATTTAATAGTGGAGAACTAAAAATGTCTCATTTAAATTTTCAAAGCAACATTTTTTTGCTAAACTATGTCCATGTTCCCAATTCCACAATCTGAGTGCCTGCTCCTATTGAAGTCTATAGTCAGAGTTGTTTCCTTACCAATTTACCCAGTCCTAATATAATAAGTACTAGTCCACTATCAAATTAAGTAACCAATTTTTCAAGGGTAGGTGTGCCCCACACACAGGACACGCCAAAGACTCAGTCTCTATCACTGTTCACACACAACTCATGCATGACCTTTTCCTCTCTTCTCCAATTAGGACCAATTCAATTCATTCATCTTTTCCAACAGCTCTACCACTAGCACTTTGGTTGGTCCACTCTTCCTTCTTTCTCACCTTTTTCCCACTTTCCAATTCCAACTTCTTCCTTTCTTTTCTTTCTCTCTTCTTCCTTTCTCACAGGAGGAAAAAAGAAAAAAAAAATGGCACCTTTTAGTTTCATTCCTCTCTCTTTGTTACTTCTTCTTCTTCAATTTCCTCTCCCATCTCTCTCAACCAACTCTGAAGGTATGTATCCTTGTTCATTTTATTTGACAGCCAATTTTTGATTTCTAAAGATTAATGGGAACTGAAGAACTCATTCACTGTTCTTATGTCTAGATCATTTGTTGTTTGTGTTTCCTTCTTCTTTTCATATTTTGAAAATTAAATAAATAAATCAAATTGGCCTTGATTTTTTTTTGTTGCTTTTCACAATGAATGGAAGAATAAAACTCAAATTGATAATAAGTTTTTTTAAATAACCATCAAACTATTCTTTTTATATGACAAATTTAGGAGCACTTCCCTGTTAATACTAATTTGATCATCAATTTAGGATTAAGGATTTCTAGCAGCAATAAGGAAAATTTTGTGTTTTTTTCCTTAAAAAATGAAAGCACATATTCTTTTTTTTTTTTTCTAAAACTAGGAAATTCCTTTGTCCCTTTTTTAGCTAGCTAGCAATAAAAAATGGGTTAGGCTCCATCATATGTTTAGACATGATGATGTTTTTTCTTGTAGGGAATGCTTTGCATGCTTTGAGAACCAGACTTTCTGACCCAAACAACGTGCTTCACAGCTGGGACCCAACTCTTGTTAATCCTTGTACTTGGTTCCATATTACATGTGACTCCAATAATCATGTGATTCGCTTGTGAGATTGAGATTCTCCCTTTCTTTTTTATGCCCGTTACTTACTTTACTCCTATCTTCATTATTGTTTTTCCTAATTACTGTGTTTGGGCTTGGGCTTGGGCTTTCTAATCAGGTGTGTGATGTTTGAATTTCAGAGACTTGGGTAATTCTAATATTTCTGGAGCTCTGGGCCCAGAACTTGGCCTGCTACATCATCTGCGGTACCTGTATGTTCTCAATACTGCTGAGATGAACTTATTATATGTTTGATATGTTCTTTAGTTTGAAAGCATGTGGCATCTGATATTATTTAAACTATGAAATTCAACATGCTGATGTACCAAATTATGAACTATTCCTAAAATTTAATCCTACCTCTAACTTGGAACAAACAAATGTTTAATTTTTTACTACTTAAATAAGGACTAACACCTTATTTTGGTCTCTAAAATGTGTATTGATTTATGATGTAGTCGCTGTAAAGATTAATTTTATCAATTTGGTTCTAAAGGTTGAAATCCTTAACTTTTTTCATCCCTGCTAATTTGTAATGTTAAAAAATGTAATGACATGATCACATGACAAACTCAGCCTAGTACACCAAAATGAGTTCCTTGGGACTTATGAGTGTGCATGATGTTTTATTTTGGAGTGTATATATACTTTTTTTAGATTGATACATTTTGACCAACTCATTCACAGTATCTATTTAGCATATATACTATATTATATATTCTGTAATTCTTAATTGCAGGGAGCTCTATAGCAATGACTTTAGAGGGAAAATTCCTGACGAACTTGGTAACTTGAAAGCACTTATTAGCATGGATTTGTATGGTAACAAATTTGAAGGGAAAATCCCGAAGTCATTTGGCAAATTGAAATCACTTAAATTTCTGTAAGCATATTTATGTTGATTTGCCAAAGACTTTTGATCCTTTGTTCTTAATTTCAAGTGATGTATAAATTGCTGCCTCTCTTTCTCACTCCATTGCATTGATAAATTAGGAGGCTGAACAACAACAAGCTAACAGGATCAATCCCAAGACAACTCACGGGTCTCGCCAATCTGAAAGTCTTGTACGTTTTTTCATCTCATTTTCTTCCTGTTATTTATTAGGAATTTGAGCTCAATTTCATTAGTATCTTTCTTTAGTCCTATCTATTCATTTATTTTTGTGTTTGTTTTTGTAATCGACATATCAGCTAATTTGAAACTCAATGTTACAGTGATGTTTCCAATAATGACCTCTGTGGAACAATACCAATAGATGGCAACTTCGGATCTTTCCCAGTGGAAAGGTACAGCAATTCTGTTATGATTTATCCCATTAGTCCATTTAGTACATTCTTAACAATTAACAGTATATGACTTATTGATCCAAATATATCCTGATAAATATGCAAGATATAGTCATTTAGAACTCGTAATACGGTCTCTCGCACCAAGTATATCAAATTCCCACTGCTTGGCAGTCAATAGGTAGAGTACAGTGAAACCAAGACCTGTTTTATCCCAACATGAAAAACCGGGCGTCAAATTCGTTCTTTTACTTCATCTGTATAAATTCCGGAACATTTACCAAATTAAGCATCCTAATTTCTAATAAGTACCATTTTTATACAGTATAAGGTACTGTCTATCACTCCAGGGCCTAGCTTATTTCAAAACAGGATTAGAAGACCATATTTGACATGCATGCATGAGATATGACTGATTTGAATGAAACATCTAAAGAAAAATAGACGAATAGATTTGCAATCTATCTTGCTTGTTAGAAGAGCCATTCAGGAACTTGAGTTCTTAGCAAGTATATGATGTTGGCATTTTTAATTTGAGGCTGGACTAATTTAGATAACTTGCTAATGTTAGATTTATTATATGTTTCAGTTTTGAAAACAACAGACTTAACGGTCCGGAGCTGAAGGGACTTGTTCCATATGACTTTGGATGCTGAAACCTCTTCACAGACTGGCAATGAATAGGCTTACTTACGTAATTAGTATCACAAATGTATGTGTGACTACAAATTTAATCTGTATGTTAATTGCATGTCGATTTACCAATAAAAGTTTTGTAGTAAGATTGACACACACCTCAATGTTTTCATCATATTCAGCTGCTTATTCTTCCTAATTTTTACACAAAGTTCGCATTAGTAAATCATAAAAGTGAAACTCAAATCATTCAAATCGAAGGTAATGAATGTTTGTGGTGATGGGAGAAGTTCACAGTAAAGAATTATAGTGAAAATGGGGTTGATATATAATCCAAAATATCATAGCATATCACGGTGACATAGTACTGAATAGTAAATACAGTGCTTATTAAAGTGTGAAGAGAGAGTTGAACCTCTTGTGTCAAATAATGTAACCGTGTATATAGTTGAGAGGTCAAGAATGAGTGAATATGAAGAAAAGAAAAGTGAGTTGCAAGTATTTGCGGTTATCAAGTCATGACTCAATTTGTGGTTAAAGGTGGGAATGTGCTATACTGTCTGAACAGGGGTATGTTTAAGGCACAATTGGCCTATTTATGGATATAGGTGTATTGGCCAATTTACAAATGAAATTTGTTAGACCTACTTCTAAGAATAGAACTATGTAGATTCACTAGATTGATATGTTTAACAGGTAGACCAAACTACACAACGATAATGTTAAGATATTTTAATTGAATTTTATTTCAACAAAAATTGAGTTGAACTAAAACAAAAGAAAAGAAGAAGAAAAGGGAAGACAAACAAGAATGAGAGAGCTGCATACATTGATTGAAAAATGATGTCACACGATTCACACTTGAAACAATGAACTTCTTAACCCAGTCTAGATGTTCACATAATTTTGTACAAATGTTTTCGCTCCATCACAATCATCAGATATCTCTATAACTAAAATGCTATATGGCTTATTCTGTTTTGCCAAATGTGTGTCTTCAGGAAAAGACAAAAAATGAAGGATATGTCAGCTAAAGTAATCAGTTAAACATTCAAAGGTTCCATCTATTAGTAAATTTCTGATCTACTTATAACAAAGGCTTCATTCTTCAGAAGAACGCATGCAAATCTTCTCAAACTGTATAGGCCAATCTGGTCCAAGAACTTGTGGATTTAATTGCATTGCAACACGAAAGTCTAAGAGAGATGTGCCAGCAGATTGTGTTGTTGTGTGCATATATCTTCCAGGACACAATCTGTTTGAGCCAGTCCTCAACCTTCCATGTGGTTGTATAAGCTCCTCATTTCTTGACCCAGATAAATTCAGATAGGACTCAATCAACCTCTTCAGATATGAATCCAGTGCATTATTCAATACATTTACACAATCCACTGACACAGTCAAACCCTCCTTTTCCAACTTCTGCTCCAAACAACTCCTCAAAGATCTGGAATCAGGGAGATGCCCGCGGCTGTGACAGGTTTCTTCATAATATTTATTGCACAGTGACACATTAGAAAGAAGCTTACGACAGCTGCCAAAATTCATGGATATACCAAGAGGAGCTGTAACAGGGCTCCTACTCTGGATGCTAGGGCTTCCTGCCATCTGTTCAACCTCTTCTCCATCTTCAACGGAAACAGGAGGTCTGCTGCCAAGGGAATTCAGTTCCATTGCACTCTGCTGCTCTAGTCTCTTGGAGATCAATTCTTCAGATGCAAGGTTTTGTGGCTTGCCCAATGGCCCTGTAGCATTTTGGCGGCCCGTATTAAACTTGCGGTCTCGAACAGGCAAAGAGCCATGCCTCCATGGAGCTAGCTAGCAATAAAAAATGGGTTAGGCTCCATCATATGTTTAGACATGATGATGTTTTTTCTTGTAGGGAATGCTTTGCATGCTTTGAGAACCAGACTTTCTGACCCAAACAACGTGCTTCACAGCTGGGACCCAACTCTTGTTAATCCTTGTACTTGGTTCCATATTACATGTGACTCCAATAATCATGTGATTCGCTTGTGAGATTGAGATTCTCCCTTTCTTTTTTATGCCCGTTACTTACTTTACTCCTATCTTCATTATTGTTTTTCCTAATTACTGTGTTTGGGCTTGGGCTTGGGCTTTCTAATCAGGTGTGTGATGTTTGAATTTCAGAGACTTGGGTAATTCTAATATTTCTGGAGCTCTGGGCCCAGAACTTGGCCTGCTACATCATCTGCGGTACCTGTATGTTCTCAATACTGCTGAGATGAACTTATTATATGTTTGATATGTTCTTTAGTTTGAAAGCATGTGGCATCTGATATTATTTAAACTATGAAATTCAACATGCTGATGTACCAAATTATGAACTATTCCTAAAATTTAATCCTACCTCTAACTTGGAACAAACAAATGTTTAATTTTTTACTACTTAAATAAGGACTAACACCTTATTTTGGTCTCTAAAATGTGTATTGATTTATGATGTAGTCGCTGTAAAGATTAATTTTATCAATTTGGTTCTAAAGGTTGAAATCCTTAACTTTTTTCATCCCTGCTAATTTGTAATGTTAAAAAATGTAATGACATGATCACATGACAAACTCAGCCTAGTACACCAAAATGAGTTCCTTGGGACTTATGAGTGTGCATGATGTTTTATTTTGGAGTGTATATATACTTTTTTTAGATTGATACATTTTGACCAACTCATTCACAGTATCTATTTAGCATATATACTATATTATATATTCTGTAATTCTTAATTGCAGGGAGCTCTATAGCAATGACTTTAGAGGGAAAATTCCTGACGAACTTGGTAACTTGAAAGCACTTATTAGCATGGATTTGTATGGTAACAAATTTGAAGGGAAAATCCCGAAGTCATTTGGCAAATTGAAATCACTTAAATTTCTGTAAGCATATTTATGTTGATTTGCCAAAGACTTTTGATCCTTTGTTCTTAATTTCAAGTGATGTATAAATTGCTGCCTCTCTTTCTCACTCCATTGCATTGATAAATTAGGAGGCTGAACAACAACAAGCTAACAGGATCAATCCCAAGACAACTCACGGGTCTCGCCAATCTGAAAGTCTTGTACGTTTTTTCATCTCATTTTCTTCCTGTTATTTATTAGGAATTTGAGCTCAATTTCATTAGTATCTTTCTTTAGTCCTATCTATTCATTTATTTTTGTGTTTGTTTTTGTAATCGACATATCAGCTAATTTGAAACTCAATGTTACAGTGATGTTTCCAATAATGACCTCTGTGGAACAATACCAATAGATGGCAACTTCGGATCTTTCCCAGTGGAAAGGTACAGCAATTCTGTTATGATTTATCCCATTAGTCCATTTAGTACATTCTTAACAATTAACAGTATATGACTTATTGATCCAAATATATCCTGATAAATATGCAAGATATAGTCATTTAGAACTCGTAATACGGTCTCTCGCACCAAGTATATCAAATTCCCACTGCTTGGCAGTCAATAGGTAGAGTACAGTGAAACCAAGACCTGTTTTATCCCAACATGAAAAACCGGGCGTCAAATTCGTTCTTTTACTTCATCTGTATAAATTCCGGAACATTTACCAAATTAAGCATCCTAATTTCTAATAAGTACCATTTTTATACAGTATAAGGTACTGTCTATCACTCCAGGGCCTAGCTTATTTCAAAACAGGATTAGAAGACCATATTTGACATGCATGCATGAGATATGACTGATTTGAATGAAACATCTAAAGAAAAATAGACGAATAGATTTGCAATCTATCTTGCTTGTTAGAAGAGCCATTCAGGAACTTGAGTTCTTAGCAAGTATATGATGTTGGCATTTTTAATTTGAGGCTGGACTAATTTAGATAACTTGCTAATGTTAGATTTATTATATGTTTCAGTTTTGAAAACAACAGACTTAACGGTCCGGAGCTGAAGGGACTTGTTCCATATGACTTTGGATGCTGAAACCTCTTCACAGACTGGCAATGAATAGGCTTACTTACGTAATTAGTATCACAAATGTATGTGTGACTACAAATTTAATCTGTATGTTAATTGCATGTCGATTTACCAATAAAAGTTTTGTAGTAAGATTGACACACACCTCAATGTTTTCATCATATTCAGCTGCTTATTCTTCCTAATTTTTACACAAAGTTCGCATTAGTAAATCATAAAAGTGAAACTCAAATCATTCAAATCGAAGGTAATGAATGTTTGTGGTGATGGGAGAAGTTCACAGTAAAGAATTATAGTGAAAATGGGGTTGATATATAATCCAAAATATCATAGCATATCACGGTGACATAGTACTGAATAGTAAATACAGTGCTTATTAAAGTGTGAAGAGAGAGTTGAACCTCTTGTGTCAAATAATGTAACCGTGTATATAGTTGAGAGGTCAAGAATGAGTGAATATGAAGAAAAGAAAAGTGAGTTGCAAGTATTTGCGGTTATCAAGTCATGACTCAATTTGTGGTTAAAGGTGGGAATGTGCTATACTGTCTGAACAGGGGTATGTTTAAGGCACAATTGGCCTATTTATGGATATAGGTGTATTGGCCAATTTACAAATGAAATTTGTTAGACCTACTTCTAAGAATAGAACTATGTAGATTCACTAGATTGATATGTTTAACAGGTAGACCAAACTACACAACGATAATGTTAAGATATTTTAATTGAATTTTATTTCAACAAAAATTGAGTTGAACTAAAACAAAAGAAAAGAAGAAGAAAAGGGAAGACAAACAAGAATGAGAGAGCTGCATACATTGATTGAAAAATGATGTCACACGATTCACACTTGAAACAATGAACTTCTTAACCCAGTCTAGATGTTCACATAATTTTGTACAAATGTTTTCGCTCCATCACAATCATCAGATATCTCTATAACTAAAATGCTATATGGCTTATTCTGTTTTGCCAAATGTGTGTCTTCAGGAAAAGACAAAAAATGAAGGATATGTCAGCTAAAGTAATCAGTTAAACATTCAAAGGTTCCATCTATTAGTAAATTTCTGATCTACTTATAACAAAGGCTTCATTCTTCAGAAGAACGCATGCAAATCTTCTCAAACTGTATAGGCCAATCTGGTCCAAGAACTTGTGGATTTAATTGCATTGCAACACGAAAGTCTAAGAGAGATGTGCCAGCAGATTGTGTTGTTGTGTGCATATATCTTCCAGGACACAATCTGTTTGAGCCAGTCCTCAACCTTCCATGTGGTTGTATAAGCTCCTCATTTCTTGACCCAGATAAATTCAGATAGGACTCAATCAACCTCTTCAGATATGAATCCAGTGCATTATTCAATACATTTACACAATCCACTGACACAGTCAAACCCTCCTTTTCCAACTTCTGCTCCAAACAACTCCTCAAAGATCTGGAATCAGGGAGATGCCCGCGGCTGTGACAGGTTTCTTCATAATATTTATTGCACAGTGACACATTAGAAAGAAGCTTACGACAGCTGCCAAAATTCATGGATATACCAAGAGGAGCTGTAACAGGGCTCCTACTCTGGATGCTAGGGCTTCCTGCCATCTGTTCAACCTCTTCTCCATCTTCAACGGAAACAGGAGGTCTGCTGCCAAGGGAATTCAGTTCCATTGCACTCTGCTGCTCTAGTCTCTTGGAGATCAATTCTTCAGATGCAAGGTTTTGTGGCTTGCCCAATGGCCCTGTAGCATTTTGGCGGCCCGTATTAAACTTGCGGTCTCGAACAGGCAAAGAGCCATGCCTCCATGGGGAAGGAGGTAACACATCCCCATTTGAAACTTTTTCACTGAGGACTGACCCTGTTTTCGCAGAACCTCTCTGAGGTGGGGTTTTAGCCAAACAAGTATTCATGAGAATTCCCCTGATGAGTTGGTTATGAAGCTGGAGATTTTCCTTCCCAATTGTCATGATGCAGATATTGTCAAACTCAGTCTTGTTAATCTTTGAACTGAACAATTTTACAAGCTGATCAAAGTACTTTTCAGCTTTCTGATGACCAACCTTCCGAACAATCAGAGCTTTCAGCTCCGCAAGGTCGATTCGAGCAAAGTTTCTTTTGGACATCCTCATTCTACCCAATCTTCTCACAATCACTGAACCAGCAATGTAAATCACAATCTCAGATTCACACGCTAAACCCAGATGATCCAACAAAAAAACCCTAATTCCCTAACAAAGACTCCATCTGCAATTCATCAAATTCTCAATCAGGAACTATCACAAACCCAAATCATTAAAATTCACTAATCATACATCAATTAGAATAACAATTCAGACAACAATTAACCATATAACACTCATTTTTTTGTGAAATTGAACATTGAACACCAAAAACGGTCTGAAAATATAAAACTGAAGTGATCGAAAATGAAAAATTTAAGCAAGCGATTATGAAAGACGAAAGAAAACCCATGTGAGATATGGAAGAAAGTATGGTAATTTAATGAAAGTGTGGCAGAGAAAAATTAGTACCAAAACCGATCGACAGAGACGTTGAATTGGGTGAGAAATTGGGTAGACCGAATTGCTAATTTGGTGTTGCTGTGTGTGTTGTGATTCTGAACGATGGAAAATGAGAAAGACAAGACAGAAACAGATGCAACGTAAGAGGCGTGTCCTTTTGGAACATCTCCAACCTGTGTGTGTAGCCTTCACTTCAAATGCGCCGTCTACCAAAGACAAAAAGAGTTTCACTTTATGGACCCACTTTTACACTGTGTTTGCTTAAAAAAGTGCAGGAAAGAAAAGTTCATATGATATCCGTAGAAAATTTTAATTAGTTGATATGATAAAAAATTAAAAGAAAGTAAAGAAAAATAATATAATTATTATTAATAATTACATTTGTTTTTTACCAACAAGGGTATCTCATCACCTAAAGAGTAATATCTTTTGTGTTGTGTGACTATTCCTCTCAATAAGTGTTTAGGAATCGAACTTTAATTTTTAATCTTTTTGTAGATTTAGTATAATTTTACACTAAATTAACGTATTGTTTATTGATAATGACGTTAGCTTGCTTTTTTTGGAATTTTAGAAAATTATTAATATTTATAAGTTTGATACTTACGCGAAAAACAAATTTTTGGAACATATAGAGAGTTAGTGATAAATAAAAAAATAAGCATGTATTACTTTTCTACTTTTGATTTATTATAATTGGTTTGAGACATGATTTAAGATATATTTCAAGACAGTTGATACTGATCCAATTTTTTATACTTGTTCCCAATTTTTTATATAGTAAAGTCCATTGACATGTTTTTTTATATCACTACAATTGAATTTGTCAAATTGTAAATCTTGATTATTTTTTAGAGTAAATAGAGAAAGAACATGTGCAAAATAGAAAACTGCAAAGGGCATCGTAAGCAAATAGAAATGGGAATGGAGTATCTCCTTATATAAGGAGGAGATAACTTATCTCTTTCTGTCAGTAAGATCACGACATGTGTCATGTTTCATCATTTTCTATGGATTATGACACATGTTACATTTTTACTGGTTAGAGGAGATAAATACAAGGAGATACATTATTCTCAATACAAATTACTTACTTCTTACACTATGTTTTTTTAGCTTTAGAAGTATAGACTATAATGAATAATCAATAGTAGAAATAAGAAAATACAAGATCCACTAACAATAAGCCCATAAAACAAAAGGAGGAAAGCCCAATAAATATTTGACCCGATTTATTTTTGGGGGAAGAAACCCTAATTAAGGTAGTATATAAATCTGTGTTGCACTCAAGTGCAAAGTCTCCTCCATATTATTCTTCAACCACTGCGCTTTAAGAGCTAGACTTTGTGTGTTTCATTTCGATCTCATTCTAAAGCAATGGGTCACTCCAATGTTTGGAACTCTCACCCCAAGAATTATGGTCCTGGATCTCGCACTTGGTATTTTTTCTCTATCCATTTTTCACTTCTCATGAATGTTTTCCCCCTGTTAATAGTATGTGCTTTCATTTTTAGTACTAGTTTTGTATTTTGATCCTGTAAATATATGATTGTTGATTCATTGTTGAGTATTTCTATTTGTTGCTTCCTTAACCTTATTTTTCGTTTTAGAATGAATATGTTAGGCTAATTATTGTTTAGTTTGTTATGATTGCCATATGTTTTGATATTTGTAAAAGTTCGCCTTATGCAACAATTGATGATGGTATAAAGATGCTGAATCGTGAATTTTATAAAAAATGTAAAATTTAGAAATTATTAAAAATTTGTTGAAATCTATGACAGTTGAATAGTTTTGTTATGATATATTCTGTGTTAATTTTTAGTCCTTTGCAACTAGTTTCATTGTGGGTGGCATTTAATCTTGAGGTTTTATGTCCATGTGTCAAATAATTCAGATATTTGCCTTTACTAGTCTTCTTACTAAGAATGATCCCAAATTTTGATGCAGTTATGTGTTAGCCACGTCTTGCAGACTAATATGTTTTAGATATTTGTATATGCCCGATTAAAAGTTGTTGAATGTGTTTGAGCATTAGCTTATGTGTTTTAATCATGTGAGCTTTGCTGATTTTGATTGTTGTTTTCTATTATCTTGTAGCCGTGTGTGCGGGAATCCACATGGCTTGATTAGGAAGTATGGCCTCAATTGTTGCAGGCAGTGCTTCCGTAGCAATGCCAAGGAAATTGGCTTCATCAAGGTAAGTTATGGAACTCCCATTCTCATTTTTAATCTTTTATTAACATGTCTTTCCTTGTATTAGAATGTTTTGTTTTGCCAGAAGTCAGCTATTGTTTTGTCATGGCTTCTCATTATTTTATATTGTTGCTGCAGTATCGTTAAAGAGTTAGCAGCCGCCTGTCCTGGAATTGGTCTTGGAATTAGGATGGGTATAGGATCTTATGTTTGAAGAAATGTGAGACTTTTTCTTTGATATCTAGTTATTTATCTGATTTGAGTTGTGGAACAAAATATTTTGATATTAATTGTCTTGGATCATCAATCTTCATGTATGCAATCTTCAATTATTCTAGTTTTTTTATTTCATCACATTTAAAGTTGCATTCTTTAACAGAAAAACTAAAATCAAGTATCAAGCACCTATATTCTAATTTCTTATTTCTGTAAAAAAAACCAAATACAAAATCTATGATTTAGTATGCCATCAGGCACCTCTTTCTAGCTTTTAAATTTGAAATATCTGCTTTTATTTTAAGTTTAGCATTTTCTAATGCCTGTGTTTTAGATTGATTATGTGATCTTACCCAACAATGAGAAATCTGCAATTCTGCATGGCATGAAAGTGGAACTTACATATTTTATGAAGTCCAAGGTAGTAGTACATTTCTTCATGCAAGGGAAACTACTAATTTTGCATTGTCCTGCAAAATTCATTTGATTTTAGGAGCGTGTTTAGATTGGCTGTATGGTTCTGTTGGAACATCAGCTGAAACAATTTTTGAAAATGTGGTAGTAACCGGTTTCTCATTTTTCTCTTCACAAGTTTTTGCGCTAAAACACTGTTAGCAAGGAAAGCCTAATTAACATTGTCTAAATCGGGTACTATGAATGACAACCAAAATATAGAATGAAGTTTTTGAAGTGCTCCAAATGCTGCTTTGGTTTATATACTCTCATTTCATTATTCATTATTAATTTTTAAATCATTAGTAACTCTTTTTAGAAAAATGATGTATTAATTGATGATAAATGATGTATTAATTCTGTATAAATATTTATATTAATAATATGTACAAAATTAAGAATATTAATAAAAATAACTATACTATCTGTATTAAGAATACTGATACAGATAGTATAATTATACTAATAGTATATTCACGTATTTTTATCTAAGTTGCGATTTAACTTTGAACATGGGTATCATTTTTCGGATATTCATTTGTTAAATAAAACAATGAATGATGTATTGATAATTTCAGTGCATATATTTTTTTTCTTGATTTTTATTCATTAAATTATAAAAAAAGTGAACCCGTCCTTCCACTGTTTCCAAGATGCCTAGATCCGTCCGGGAATGGAAGGATCACATTTTCAGAGTTTCAATTCAATCACATGCACTTAATGCGTCATTCACTATTGGTATTGAAAACCACACTTTTTACTAATTCATATTATGTGTCTGTTGAGACTTATAATGCATCTAGCAATTAATAGAACTTCTTTATTTTGGAAACTGCATTTTCTGAAAATTTGTCGCCTTATTTGAATCAAACCCATAATTATTTGTCACATCCTTATCCAATTCCAACTAAATAAAATTCACACTGCACGCACCAATGTAGTTACTATCATATTAACTGTTGTGGAGGGAAGCGACACAGAGATAGCCACAGGGAATGAAGGCACAAAAATGGTGATGATACCTTGCATAATTAACTTGTACTAACCATAAATGATGTGCTATAATTTTCGTCTTATTGAAGGAATTTCTGCACCTTATATTTTTTATTTTTTGTATGATTCAGTCACTTGCATACTGGAATATCTTTTTATTTTTCAGATTTTGGACTTTTCTCTATTAACATCATAACAATTTACTGTGTATCATCCTTGGTCATGGAGGATAGTGATTTGTGTCAATCAATCAATAAATCAGCTTATCACATAAAATAAGTAAATGGATGTTACGGATAATTTGAAAGGGTTAGTTGCATAATTCAGTAGATTTACCAGCACTTTTTTTACTGGATAGGTATCGGGGAAAAGATGATGTGTGAAGTCATTGGTTCATTCTTCCACGAATATAATGGCTTAGAACCAAAAACTAAAAATGATATCAAGTTCATTAAAATCAATCTATCAAATAATTCAAAGTAATTTTTCAAAATAACGAATTTGCAACTCCCCAATATCTAACTATGTTTTTACATTGATTCAGTTTTCTTTGACAAATAGGACAACACACATTCTAGCTTTTCCATAATTTTATGTATATGTATATACATCTTTTAGATACATGATTTTTGGGTGAAATTACAATTGTATGGTGAGTCTTGTTTCTTATCGGACTCACTCCATTACATATCATTTCAACTTGTCATGTGTATATAACTATATATAGAAAGACATTGTTGATAGAGTTTTGTGTTGTTGTTGGTATTAAGGCTGGTATCTTAGTATTGGTGGTGACATAGATTGTCAAAGACCACCAAGCCAGCAAATTAAACCGGTAACATGTACATTTCAAATAGAATTAATTAGACTACTAACATGATCAAATACATTCTTGGCTTTTAATAAAATCAATAAATCCCATTGTTTAGAAGTTATAATGAAATGAAATGTCCTCTAGTGTGTGTATATATGTATATTTACAAATATTAAATCTCCACTACCTCATTAATCTTGATTGTCATGTCAAATGTGGTCAGCTTTCAAAGTATGAATGAATACCAAAATGTTCACATCTGACTTAAGCTATAAAATAAGAATTTGGGTAATCAAAGCCTTAGCTCAACAAATCAAATATCAATAATATTGAACCTTAGGCTTCAAGGATTATTAACCCCAAAGCAATATAATAATAACCACATTTTAGAGCATGCAGAATAGCCGCCAACGCAAAGACACCAACTTTGAGCCCAAAGTTGTATAGATAATCAGTTAATGACATACTTTCCATTGTGGGGTTGAGGTGGAAAGAGACAGGAGAAGCAACGTTGGAAAGCTATGGGGACTGTTGCAAAATTGTAGTTTATAATCACTTTTTAAGCAAACTAATTAATACCCTATAAACGGACATCTTTTAGTGGGTGTATACCTTTTAACCGATTAATATTCTGTTGAGTGTACCTTAAGTCACATGCTTTCAAACTATTATGCCTTTCTCATCATTCCATTATACATTTCCCAAGGATTCATTAATCAATCAGTTACATGATCTCCCGTCCCAAGATTTTGGCATCCTATTATGTTCTAGTCCTATCAAAAAGTGACAATTAGTTAAAAAAAAATCACAAAAACAGAAAATAAATTTTTTTTTATTACTTTTTTATTGTGTTTGACTTGAGATATGGAGAAAGAAATTTTTTGGAACATGTTATACTTGTTCCTTGAACATATCCCTTATCTTCCATTGCTAGATGGGAATTGCAATAATATAATATTAAAAAACAAGTTTCACATGTCTTATTCTTTCAACTAATTATTTTATATATATATATATGAAACTTCTTCTTGTTATCCACTAGTTTTAAAATGAAATATTACCAACTAAATCCATAAATGATAATTAAACGGGCTTCACCATAATTGCTTACGATTTTGAACAGATAATAGTTAATATTATTTGGCATTTCTTTGCCGTATATGGAAAAGAGAGGTTATATCCATTGTGTTTATTTTATTGGGGAAGAAAACTAACACGTTTTACACATTTTATATATTTGAGATATTTAACCCATGTTGAATTGTTTTACAACATGTGTCTATTAGTTTGATAGCTAGTTAGTTTATACTATAAATAAAGTTTTTCATGTCTTGATAATTTAATGAGAAATATCTAAAAATTTCATTTTACAATTTCGCAACATTTTCGCAATATGTATCATAGCTTTTAGTTTTGGTTACCGCTGTGCATTTTACAATAATTATTATCTTTCTCTTCTATGATTCATTGAATCATAGACAACAATTCAACATGTGAAAGTGGAAAGAAGCCGCGCATTTAAAGAAGCTAAAGGATATCAAGAATTGTGTTTTTATTGTAAGTGGAAAGGAGAGAAAAACTCTTATTGAATGATTTTCCTCATGTGAAATGTTGGGAATGACTATTAAGCATTGTTATTTTGCAAAGACTAATCAGAAGCCAGGATGAGAAGCTTGCTTTCTGTCCGTGATTTCGATGGAAACAGATTGTTGAGTCAGTAATGTAATTATACATTAAGGCAACATAATGGCTCATGCTTCAACAGCAACAACAAGATCAACAACAATAACAACAAGATCAAGTGTTAAGAAATTTCAATCATGTTAGGATTGAGATTTCGATCTATTACATTGTCATGATATCAAATCCAATTATGAAGATAAAGTCGATTGACATTTACCCTCCAGCTTGAGGGGACTATTGGAGAAGAAAGCTATCATATTTTACATATTTTATGCATTTTAGACATTGAACACATGTTGAATTATTTTACAACACGTGTTTATTAGTTTGTTAGCTAGTTAGTTATAGTGTAAACTAACTAGCTAACAAACTAATAAATATCCTTGATAATTCAATAAAAAATATCTACAAAATTTCATTTTACGCTTTTACAACATTTTTGTAATAGATTTTCTACTTCAAAAAGAGTTAGTTTATGATTGTCGACTGAAAATATTTTTATTTGCACAAAAATAAAATAAAATTAATGAATTTTAACATCCAAGTAACATAAATAATTGAGTAAATTATACTGACACTCCCTGAGTTTTAGTCAAATTATACAAATCATCCCTCACTTTTCTATACCTACACAAACCTCCCCTATTTTTTAACTTTCATTACATTGACCACCCATGCATAAGAAATAAGTCTAATCTTTTAAACAAAAAATGTGATAAACGCAATTAAGTTAAACAAAACATCATATATTGTGGAGACACGTCCAAATAATATATGAGTCAATATTTCTTTATTATTTTTGGTTCGTTACACTATATTATAAGAACGATTTAAACAATATTTCTTTAGAATTGTTGATGCATTTTGTAACAAAAAATAATAAAGATATATTGATTTGTATATTATTTAGATTTGTCTACACAATATATCATGTTTTGTTTAACTTAATTGCATTTGTCACATTTTTGTTTAAAAGATTGCACTTATTTCTTATGCAGGGGTGATCAATGTAATGAAAGTTAAAAAATAGGGGAGGTTTGTGTAAATGTAAAAAAGTGAGAGGTGATTTGTGTAATTTCACTAAAAATCAGGGGGTATCAGTGTAATTTACTCTAAATTCTAAATAATTATATTATTCTAGTTTAGTATTAAAGTCTTACGTAGAGAGTTATAAGATGATTTGATGGTGAAGAGAGATGACTTAAGGAACGAAGTGCATGAGGTTATGAGTTCGAATCTCACCATTTTTGCACAGCAGAGTTATGAAAATCCGCGAGAAGCAACTGACCGTATTGTATGTGCCAATTGCCATTTAGCTAATAAAGTCGTGGATATTGAGGTTCCACAAGTGATACTTAGGAATGGCAACGAGGCGGGTCGGGGTCGGGTTTGCACAAACCCAGCGGGGTTGAAAATAAAAATACCATTCCCGAACCCGTCGGGTTTCGAGTAACTCGAACCCGAAAAAAAAACCCTGAAAATGATAAAGTATTAAGGAAAATATGATATTACTTTCGTGTAATTTTTCTCTAACATTTCTATTTTCTCTTTGTATTATTTCATTTCTTTTATGTTTGAAGATCCAATAGTATGTAAAGTAAAATTAGAAATTAAAAACAATTGACAAATGATAGAAAATTCAATTTTAAATTGAATTACCTTACTTCGGGGCGGGTTCGGGTTAGGGTCTTTGCTATACCAAACCTGAACCCGAAATTTAAACCAGGGTAAAACCCGAACCCAATCACATCGGATTTCCCTATTAAATTCGGGTTCGATTCGGACGGGTACCCATGAGTTCGATTTTTATTGTCACCCCTAACAATACTTCTTGATACTGTATTTGAAGTGGTTGTTCGAATTCCTTATTCTAACAATGGCTGATAAAAAAAAAATTAAACTCTCACATCATTTAAAAATATGAATCTAAGAATCACTTATAGTGATGCTATAAAATCTCCTTTTATTATGAATGAGCTAGCTTTTGAATGAAAATAGTGGTGACAGTAAGGCATGATATTATTAGATTTGTGGTGGCCAAACATTAAACGACCAATGGGAATCCAGTATGGTTCTATGAATCATTTTAAATTAACTAAAAATTGAAATACGAAGCAATAACACTTCAATATCCAACATAGTAAAATTATATTATAAAGGAATGGGTTGCTTCAATGTAGATCAGGATATAGTAATTTAATTGTCTAGCTCTTGACTTTAACCGAGTTCCACCTTGGTTTTTCAACTAATTTATAAACACCAAAGAATCATTTAATCAAGGCATGTGATTAAATATTGAGTGAATTACGCCGTCTGCCTAGAAAACGGTCACAATCTTATGTACTCTTTTCATTTTTTATAACTTTTATTTTATACAAACTCAAGAAATCATTCTTTTTTTTTTGTTTTAACAAAATTGTTATTTTTTCTATTATACATTCATTTGTCAATTATTTTCTTCATGATTATTTCTTCTCTTCATAATAATAAAATAATAGTATAATACTATAATTGATAAAAGAACGATTAGTGTCATCTTCAACTTTAAAAACAATAGTTAAATAAATTTTTTATTTTTATAAAAAAGCCACATTTATAATAATAAAAATTATGTATATATATACATATTTCAAACATTAATTTTAAATTATCATCATCTACCAACGCAATGTCGATAATTTGATTCTTGGGAGCGACAGTTACAAAATTCGAAAGAAATTAGTTTCTTTTTAACTAATTGAAATGCTTACCTTTTTATTTATTTCAGTGAAAAGTTATTGGTTAAAATAATGGAAATTCGATAGAAGAGACAGAAAGAAAAAATAGAAAGCCAGATAAGAACTAAAGGTCGGAGAGATTAAAATGTTGATATTAAGAAATCATCATTAGGATGCGTTCAAAGCTTGCAATGAGTGGTGTAGATAGAGAATGACAGAAAGAGATGTGGCAACTTAATCTAGTTATAATAACAAATTGATTATATCTTAGCTTACAAAAATCACAATTAAGCAACATTGCCTTTATGGTTGATAATGTCTAAGCTTTTTTAGCCATTTCATTGATAGCACCAACCACTGTATTTGCTTTAGAGATCCTTTCATTAATGTGTTAGCTCATTCATCTCATTCCAAATGAAGTAATCTATCTATATCTCACGTCACTGAGAGACAAGTCTCAGTATATATTTATTACACACATTATTATTACTATTAATATTATATACATACAATTTAAACATGTTGAAACTAGGAGGCATCATAGTCTTGTATCTTATAACTTGTAAGGTGGTGTAGCTTGATACACTTGTTATGTTATATTGTTGTTGTTTATGAAATCAAACAGTACTCTACTGATTATTCGGCTAAATTAATATTTTTTAAACCAACATGAAAAAGACATTCATTTAGTCCTCATGGATGAAATATCTAGAATAATATAGAAAATATAATTTTCTTTATTTTAGTTGTGGGTTGAATTCGTTGTACTTTCCAATAACCTATCAAATATTGAGAATAGTCTCTATATAAAGTATAAATAAGCATGTGTTAACTGCTGTTTTTTCTTTATCCATGCATTTGTATTAGGAAAAGACTATTCATGAAAACTGCTCAGCTGAAGACTTCAAGGATTATTGTATTATGTTGGTAAGAAGAAAATTTAGGAAAAAGAAAAGAAACTAAATATACATGGTTTAAGTTTAATTTAGGTAGGTTAAATGGGTGATGATATAGGACCTATTATGAAAGGGGACCCAAATTAATTATTATCACTAATCTTAACCCCACTTCCAGGCAATAACAACTGAACACTAAAATAAAACGCCACTCACGTTATCATGACTTCATTTTTGTTCAAAAAATAGCGTTAAACATTCACGTATTATTTTTACACAGATTGCAAATTCACATCAAGCCTAGAAAAAGAAACAAATTGCAAATTCTTAAACTTGTGGTTATGTAGTGTTTTTTTCCAAAATCCAGAATCACTGGACCCATGAAACATGGTTATGATAATTGGGTTCATGCTGAATCTAATAACGATTTACCGATTATTTTCTCCTGCCAATAGCTTAACTTTTGAGACAGCTACTTTAATAATGAACCCTTCCTAAAAACTAATTAAAGATTATTTTGAAGTTTATGAATTTAATAACATGTTTTTTAAAGTTTAGATATCTATTTCTCAAATAATTCACGGTCTACAAATTAATTTAACAGTTAATTTAAATCTAAATATATAGGGAAGTGCTTTCTTTATTTCAAACTTCTCCTAAAAGTTATCGTTGAACTAAGAATTCCATGGAAATAAAACCACTTTAATGAATGTCTAACAAAAACATAAATTGATGCATTGAACCAACCCTTATATAACTAGTAGTTGGTGAAAAAACACCCCGTCAATTGGTTACAATGTACGAAATCTAGAATCAGTTACCGAAAGAAGGAAACGAAATACAGCCAATATGGACAATAGTGTTTAAATTTGTTTACGTTACTATACAATTATGTGTTTTGACATATATAAAAAATGTAATCTCCAAAATGATTAATATTTCTATCAAACTCTTCTTCTCATAGACATCATATAACTTGGATGATAACACAAAAACCAACACTGAAATGAAAACTGAATCTATCAAATGAAACAAAGAAAATCTTAAAGATTTAGATTGATCGTGAATACTAAGTATAAAACTTCTTAAGAATTTTCCATTATGAAACTTCTTACACCATTCTATTACTTGTGATTTAATGATTGTAGGTTTTATTCATTATTTTCCATTCCCCTTCCTTTCTAGAAAATGGTCCACTAAATTTACCCCTTGCAAGTCACTACTACATTACATAAAAACTAAGATAATATCATTATTTATTAGCTTATAGAAACAAATTTTTTTGCATAATTGAGGGAGACAAAGAAAAAGGAAGAATAAACAACAAGGCTAAGAAATAATAAATGGTAATTAATTAATTTCTTCTAACATGACGTTCCTCCAAAGATTCACCAAAACCAAAACCCAACGTTCACTCACATCACCTGCAAAACACTCTACTCTCTTCTTCTCCACTCTCTCAACCAATGTTGAATCTGACTCATACCCATTTCTCGATTTTGCACCCTTACCTATACCCCGTTGATCCACCAATCTCCCATGGTTAAAGCTCTGATTTTTTTCCCATTTCTTAAGAACAAGGTTATAATTCTATAATGGTGGTAGCTACCATTTCAGAAGCTTCAAGACAACAACAACAAGCGGATAATAATGGGAATGGTAGCAGCATACCCAGAAGAACTAAAGGGAGACAAGTTTCTTCAAGGTACATGTCTCCTTCACCTTCTTCAATCTCCACTTCAACAACAACAACTACTGCAACTTCTTCTTCTTCTAGAAGATTCCAATCCCCGCTTTTGTCCCGTTCCACCAATTCGACACCTTTAGTTCCGAAGCGGTCGCATTCGGTGGAACGGCGGCGACCTAGACCCATGACTTCAGTTACTGACAATGCCGCCGGCGAGGTCTCAACCGCCGCGGCGAAGCTTCTGGTGACTTCTAGTCGGAGCTTATCGGTTTCGTTTCAAGGGGAGGCCTTTTCGCTTCCGATTAGCAAGGCGAAGACCCCGGTTTCCGGGAATGCGAGGAAAACGGCGGTGACGCCGGAGCGTCGGAGGTCGACGCCGGTAAGAGGAGGAGATCAAGGGGAGAACTCGAAACCCGTGGATCAGCACCGGTGGCCGGGTTGGACCCGGAATCCGAATTTGGGTCCGAATAATTTGACTAGAAGTTTGAATGTTGGGATTGGATTTGGGAAAGTGGTGAGAGCATTGGAGGGTAGTGTTGGTGTTAGAATGGCTTCTTTTGATGCAATTGGAGGTGGGTTGAGTTTGGATTTGGGTAAAGATAGTAATAAAGATGAGTTTTTTAAAGGTTCTAATGGAAATTCTAATTCACTGAATTCAGTAAATGAGTGTTCATTGCCATTGCCACCTTGTGATCTCACTGCTTCTGATACTGATAGTGTCTCATCTGGTAGCACTTCAGGAGCACAAGACTGTGCTGGTGCTACTAAGGGGTTAAGGGATCCAAGTGGCATTGTTGTGTCTGCAAGGTTTTGGCAGGAAACTAATAGCCGCCTGCGTCGGTTGCAAGATCCCGGTTCTCCATTATCAACAAGCCCTAGTTCGAGAATGATGGTTCCGACGAAGAATAATGCTGCTCAGTTGAAAAGGTATAATAGTGATGGTCCTGTGTTGTCACCACGAACTATGGCTTCTCCTAGTAGAGGGCATTTGCGGCCTGCTTCACCAAGTAAACTTTGGGCATCATCGCCGTCTAGGGGGAATCCTAGTCCTGCCAGGGTGAGAAGTGTGGTTGCCAGTTCGATCAATGGTAGTTCCAGTAATACACCTTCAATTCTTAACTTCTCTGCTGAGGTGCGGAGAGGAAAGATAGGGGAGGAACGTATTTATGATGCACATACTTTGAGGCTTCTGTATAACCGATATGTGCAGTGGCGGTTTGTAAATGCAAGAGCAGATTCTACCTTTATGATGCAGAAACTGAATGCAGAGGTATGCTTCATTTGTCTTAGGTCACAACCTTTTTGTTATGGTTTTTCTTGCTTGTAGTTGATATGAGTATCTCAAATTGTGTTTATTTTTTTATTTGTTTCATTTAACACTCATGTAATGTGGTGCATTTTGTGAAACCATTTGGAGTATAACATTCAATAAAATGTGCTCCTGGATGCTTTATGAAACTATAATTTTAGAAACCTTGTTCTTGAAGTTTAGGGTGCAAAGCTCTTAAGGTGAATGATGAATGGCCATGTGGCTCAATGGACTTTTGATGCCTAATTTTCAAGGGTACATACTAGGTTTCAGTATGTACATTGACTAAGATAGTGAAACTCATTAGGCATCATGCATTTCTTGACTTATCATCTAAACCTAGAAAGTGTAGACAGTATTGATCAACCTAAGTTCCTTGCTTGTAAGCACTTGGAGATTTCAACCATTGCATAGCATCGTTCTAATTGATGATAATAGCAGGTTCGTTAGATAGAGACTTTCGTAGATTGTAAGAAAGTTCTAGCCTCAGTATTCTAATGTTCAATTGAAATGCCTTCCAAAACTTATATGACAGTTGTTCATGATTTATGCATTCACTTGAGAATTACACTGACCCTTTTTTGGGGCAAAAAATCAGACTTTTTTAGGTCTATTGTGACTTCAGAAATGTGTTCAAAACAACATTTTGCCTTGTGTGACCAAGTAATTATCTTATTGGCAGTGGCCTGATAATGATCTATAATGAAAAGTTGTGTAGAAATATGCAAGTATCATGACCCCACAGTTGGCTCTAGTTTACAATTAGTAAAGTTTAGGTTTACAAGGTGTGATTCAAATGAAAATGTAGAGAAATAAACCTTCTATCTATTTGGAGAAAAAAATTGATAACTGTAAAGATAAGGAATGTGTTGAATAATCATACTTTAATTAAGTAAACAGAAAATAGAAATAGTTGGTGGAAGTGGTTTAAATTTACTTGATGTAATATTCTTTGTAGCATAGTTTAATTTAATATCATATCGACCCTGAATCAGCTGGCGAGGTTGACACATTGGAGCCTTTTTTACATCTCATTTTAGACGCCAGAAATCTATTACTCTGAGTAGCATTCATGCTTCCTTGGTCTTTGTATTATGATGACAATGTTATGAATTTTTTATCATGGGAGGCTGTTACACACTTCCAAAATTTGTGTCTCTTCATTTAGGTTTGCTCTTGCACTTCTAATTTCATGTGTTGTGAAATAATTTACTTGTAATATGTTTACCATGAGAATGGCAGTGCTGTTGGCTGATAATAACACTACCACATCATAAAATACTGTAGGCTAAACTAAATGCTCATTGTGGCAGAGACATTTGTGGAATGCATGGGTAACAATCTCAGAACTTCGGCATTCTGTCATACTTAAAAGAATCAAGCTGCTATTGTTGAGGCGAAAGTTAAAGCTAACTTCTATCCTGAAGGGACAGGTGTGATTCCGAGCTTACAGTTTAAAGTAATGCCTTTTGTGCAATTCATGTAGTCATGAAAGGTGATAAGCCTGATAGAAATCAAATTGTATTTTGGTAATATTTTAAATTCTTGTGTTCTTGCTGATGTGCCTGTTTATACCTTTGATGCATAGTCTGGTGTTTGGTAATATTTTAACAACTCTGTGTAACTTCCAAGGTTTTATTTTAAAAAAGAACTTGAAGTTATATTTACATGAGAGTTATAATCAACAATGCTAATTATTTTGTTATAATGTCATAATTTAAGTTTATTTTGGTTGGCCATAGATTTCTTATATGGAAGAATGGTCCCTTCTAGATAGAGATCACTCCAGTTCTTTGCTTGGAGCAACTGAAGCTTTAAGGGCCAGTACTCTCCGTCTTCCAGTTGCAGAAAAAGCAATAGTATGTGCTACTTTTTCATTTTCCAAATACTCCTCACTATTTTAAAATAATTTGTCAAATGTTGAACTTCTATTCTTTATCAGGCTGATGTACCTAATCTAAAGGATGCTTTGGGGTCAGCAGTTGATGTGATGCAGGCAATGGGACCCCCGATATACTCTCTTTCGTCAAAGGTGATTTTCTATTTTCTGATTTAGGTGCTTTTCAGTAAGGTGCATGTGTTATTTTAATGTCAAGCTTTGTGTATAATAAGATGTAAATTTATATTTTTTGGAATTTCCTTCGATAGTTGGGATTTCAGTGAGAAGTAATACTTCGATTGATTTGTGCAATCACTGGTCCACATTTTGTAAAACCAGTTGAAGCTATTCTACCATATTATTTATGATTCATTGTTACCCAAGTGGTCCATATGCTTGTTGGTTTTCCATGCATTGCACATATACATGGTGGCACTCCTTAGTTGTGACATTCATTTCAACAAAAAATATGAAGTTTAGTATTTTATACTTGATTAACTTACCAAAGATTTTTATACATATTGGGCTACTAGCCATATTTAAGCTATAACATTTTCATGTTGACATGTAGTAGTATAAATTTTTTATTATTCCCATCCCATTCTTATCCATGTACTTCTAGAATTTGTGTGGCATGATTTTACTCATGTTCTGTCCTGTATACATGTCAATCTCCACCTTATGGTTTATGCCCTACTTCCTCCTTTAGGATAGTTCCAAGTGAATGTTCAGCGTTACAATGTAGCATACCAATTACATTTTTTAAACCTGAAATGAATGTTCAAAATGCACATTTATATTCCATTTTTGAAATTTTTTATGATTGTTTCCTTGAACCACCCTTGGATCAGCATTAAGAAGCACCGGCTATATATATATACATATTGCTTTCTTTGGTCTTCATTTGAATTAGTATGACAGAACTGAGCTGATTAGCTGTAGCAGTAACAACTAAGCTCATTAGGCGGGGTCTTAATTATGAAACAGTGAAGGTCAATTACTTTTTTGTTCACTTGGAACTGAGTTAGGGATAAGTGCATATTTTCCCTCCTTGTAGTATATCTAAAATCACGAGTATCCAGCAGGTGGAAGAAACTACCTGCTTGGTCGCGGAAATGCTAAAGATCACCTCAAAGGAAAGGTTTTTACTCGAACAATGCAAGGACTTTTTGTCCACATTAGCAGCCATGCAGGTAAAATCATACTATCTGAAGCTTTCACGCACTATTATTGCACTAATCCTAAATCAATGTTTTTCTTCCTATTTTTATCTAAAATATTCTGGCAGGTTAAGGATTGTAGCTTAAGAACACATATGTTACAACTTTCTCGTGTACCAAATTCCAGCACCTGACAACATACACATGTAGAATTGATCTTACTTGACAACTCACTCTTGATGCTAACACTACACCCAACCTTTTATTTTCCACGGGGTGTGGATATAACATTTTATGATAGAGCATTATGGCATCCTTCGATCCATATAGTCGACCTCACCTAACGCGATTAAGGATTGATTGTTATTGGTGGATGCCAAGATGACACAAGGTAAAAAATGGCATGGAGTTAATATCTGGTTTTTGGTGTTCCCTTAACATTTTCGAAACCTGTTGTGGTCTTGTATGTCTTGCCTTGCGTGTAGTATATCTTTCTGTCTGAATATTACAATTTACAAAGGAAAAGGTAGCTTTTCTCTTATTAGTTAGGTAGTAGTTTGTATAAAATTACATTCTCATTTGAGGAAAAGCGAGTGTCTGTGTATATATGTAATCAACTAATCATTGTTTGTTAGGTAGTTTGTGGCCTGAATCTACATTTGAATCACTGGTATATACTCTGCTGCATTGGTTATTGTTATGATTCTTTTAGCAATCACAGGCATGATTTTGATTATTGTCAGAACAATTATTCATTGGGAATGTAAATTGCTAGCTACTGGGAGCACATATGATTGGAGATGCGTTTACTTTCTTCAGTGTAAATAATTGAAAAGTGACCATGATAGGAAAAAATGTACCTCAGAATAATCTCTTTTTTCTGTGTCATTTTCATCTTATGCAAGTGAAAGAGCAATCTTCCAAAATTAAAAATAATGAAAACAAATGTTATAGTTTTTAAGAAGACCAAACCAGGCTTTTCCGGACAATTATATAAATAATTTCCCTAAACGAAATATCTTCGGAATCTCATGTTAAATCCCTTGTAAAACGTTTACTTGACAACAACCAATGAACTAACGAAATATTCAAGTAACCTTTTTGTTGAGTCAATTATATAAATAACTTCCGGCTAAAATAATGGAGTACAAGTTTGGAGTTCTACAAAATGTTGATACATGTGTACAAGTGCTATCAGGCATCCCACTATACTCATATCCTCCAAAATAATAGTAGTATATTTATTTTCAAGATTAAATGAGTCTAGTTCTACTATCACATTTTTATCTATAGCACACACTAGGTCTTGGTAATAAGGTATTATGCAAGAATAATAACATCACATGAAGTCCTATAAGATTTCCGAAAGAACACTTGACAGTAATTAATGTTATTATGGCAGGGCAAATTTAATGCTTTACACCTTTAGGTCTGTTGTATAGTTACTTTGAATGTTAGATTCCATCCTTAAACCCAATTGGTATTAAGTAGAGTCACCCAAATTCCCAAAAGATGAAATGTAATGTGGAATTTTCAACAATGAAAACAGGCTGTGCTTGGAATCTTGGAGATTTCAATTTCATTTTAAGTGCATAGAACCATTTTAACAACTACCTTGATAGGATAGATGAATTCATTGCATGTTTCCCTTATTCACAATTGCTGCTATTTTAACTGTATGTACCCTAATGTTTTTATTCATTTTAGAAGAAATAAAGGACTAGTGTTGGGTCCTATTGTCACTGAGAAACTAAAATTAAAAAGAAACAACAAAAAAGGCAAGAAATGAACCAAACAAGTTTAGGAAACGGAATGCCTCCTATTTCTTGATGGAGTAGATTTAGCTTCTTCAGGGTTAGCAGAACCAATACTCTCTGATGAGTCTGAGCCACTATTTTCCCCTTGTCCCCATTTGCTGACCAAAAGCTTCAGGAATGACTTTTTCGACTTGAGCAGCCCTTTCATCTTGCCAATGACAACCTTGTCTGCGCTCGATTTAATATCTTCGTCTTTGAAACTACCACCAACTCCATTGCTTAGTCTCAATGATGAAAGTTCCTTTCTCAAAGCCTTTAGCTCCTCAGCCGTGGCCACAGCATCCATGTCATCTTCGGGGTTAGTTGCCCCAGACCTTGAGCTACCGTTGGATCCGCTGTTCAAATCCTTGATTCCTTTAGGTATGTCAGGAGTGCTAGTACCTGATGAACCTGCAGTCCTTACCTGCTCAAAATAGAGGACCTGCACAACTACACGCATCGGCAGCCTCTCATTTTGCACCGCATGCATGCACGCATTAACTGATAGCTTTCTGCAATTCATCAGCTTGCATATCCTCTTCCTGTCTCCTTTGCTGATACCAGGGTGCTCCTGCAGAATTTTCAAGAAAGGTTAAAATAGAAGGAATGTATTAATACAACTTTGTCAAAGGGTGTCAATTACTATAAGACAGCAAATGTTAGTGATAGAACCAAAATATTACTGGATATTAAGCACATAATTTTTTATTTAATCTACTAAACATAATGGTATAGGAGCATGCCCCACTTAATTTATATTGAAATATGCAAATTGAGTCAAAGAACTAACTTTCGAAGACCAATTACCTTAAGATATGTGTCAATAGCCCTGTAAAGCCCATCATGAGCAGGACGAGAGATGCCTGATACTAACTCAGCGAGATCAATAAAATCTGATAAAGGTAAATTGTGATCCTTTGCAATTTCGGCAAGGTATCCATCTATGAGTTTTGCAACCATCAGCTTTGAAGCATCTGATAAAATCCCTGTCTTTCTTATCCCCTCAACTTCACCACCCCCAACTGATTCAATCTCAGCATTATCATCTCTGTTAAGAAACTCTCTTACCATTGTTTGCACTACACTATTATCATGGGTTTTAGTCTCTCCATCGTGTGCTGGAATCAAAATATCAGTTACAGAAGCCTCCTCTAGTTGCTGCCCGATTCTCTTTATCAGCTCTTCTCTAGTCCTTTCTTCCGACTCTACAAAAATGGCAGCTTTCAATAACTTGAGTAAGAACCTACCAGAAACACTGCCTTTCTCAGCAGGCAACAACCACACAATAGTTTCAACTATCAAATGATGCTTTGACATGCCCCCAGTCTGGATCATACTCTTGCTAAAATTTGGCAATTTTCTGTAAGCATAAGCTTTCAAAGCTTCACCAATTACTTCATTAGAATGAACTGCCTTGGTTTTAATATTTGCAATTACAGCCTTGTACAAATCAACTTCAAGCTCACATAAATCTTCAACCCACCAGTCTTTCGGCACCAGTCGAGTTCTGATTTCATTCTGGTTTGAATCAATTACATTTTCCTCTGGAAGCTTTTTCCGGTTATAGGTGTAGGACCAATCAACTTTGGATACATCAACACATGCCTTATTTGCTATAGATTCAATGCAATGACTTACCACCTTTAGGTCATCAGCCACGGGTAACATAGACTTGGAAGTTTGAAGAAGGATGATTGAATCCTTCCAGCTACGGAAAATGCCAGAGCTAAGGAAAACATCAATCTTGTAAATGAGGTTCCCCTTCTCAATGCTCTCATTCATTCCAAGGTACTCAGCTGCACATCGAGCTGCAATCACATTGTAAGCATTGAGGGTGACAGTCATGCCGTAGCAAAACTTAGCGCATATCTCAAAGGCACTTGTGCCACCAGGAATGTCAGAAATTTGAACTTCACCCATGTTTGCTTCATTGCTGAGGGTGATCAACTTCTGTAAGTGTGCACTCTTTAATAGAAGAGGAAACTGCATAGAAGAATTTTCAGAATATCAGTAAAACAAGATGAGAAATTACAGGCACAGAGATTGATTTAACTGTTTATTTGTAATGGTTGGCCCAGCCACATTTTCTGAAAATCTAACCAAATTTAAAAACTCATTCTGAATGAAACTTCAATTGTTTATTTCAAGCTTTGACAACCAAATTGTTATAACTTAATCATAGCCCTAATAAGTTCTGATCCCTATTAAGGTCAAGCATAATGACCCACTTTTATCATATAGCAATATGTATACAGAAAGGTACCGGAGTCTGATCTATTGAGATTTTTGTCACATTTATCTAACTGGGAAAATATATGAAGGTATGAATATCTGACAGTAACAGTGAAAATTTACCATAAATAATTGAGTCTCCTACAAATCATTGAAAACCAATATAGAAAATCTTAGTTGCAGACTAGATATATTTACCAGGATGAAGCATACCTTATGTAAATAAAACTTCACATCCCCTACGCTAACAATGATATCAGATGCCAAATCACTTGCCACATACCTGCACACAACAATCATATTGTTAAGGACTATCTGAAAATAGTGTAATACAATGACAAATAGACATAAAAGAGGGGCAAAAATCAAGTTTGGTGGCTAGGTGAAGAAAAAAAATGATTCAGAATAATACTAATATGTTCTGAATATGACAATGCCATTGCACAAGAATACAGCTCAGAGAACATAGAAAATGCAAGCAGATCTTATGTTCATTTTCATTAGTTATATAAAAAAACACTAGCAATATTTTAAATAAATAGTGGACAAATCATAGTGCATAACTCATATCTGACTGGCAAAGCAGTAATTAAGCATTAGGAGCAACATTTATTGAAATAAATCGCGGAATAAAATTTAAACAAGACTAATTTACATTATAAAAATGGAGTGAGTCCTGGCCAGGGTGATAAAAGCTATTGGATGCAGACTGGTGACAGCAATGGTTATTACTATCATCAAAACAAGCTACATTTCCAAGCATTTATCTTTGTATATTTCTTTCATCTATACCAAGCATTATAGTCACACCAGTAGCCACCAGGGTGGTAAATGTTCCGAAATAAGAGGAGGAAAAAATGAGGTTACTGTTACCAAACAAAAAGAATGAAGAAGAAAAAGTAAGAAAACAGATAACCTTTTCTTAATAACCAAAAAACACCTCAAAGAATATTACATACAGTTGAAATAAAGATTAACAGGAACTGTGGAAGTGAACTAACGAAAGAAACCGTTGTGGGACAAAAATCATGCATACTTATGTTTTCTTAGAGAAAAAGAACAGCAAATCAACAATGTGTAAACTAAAGAAACATATAATCTCACCTAACATTGTTTCCATCACTCTGAAAGGTATGGGACTTGGAACCAAGTTTCATGAACTTCATCGTGACTATAAGATCTGCTACCTCGATGATGATAACTCGAAAAGGAAAATGAAATCTTGTCCACCACTCAACAGCAAATTGCTAAATCCAATTAGTCATAGTTAGCCCCATCACACAACCCTGCATAAATAGCAGCCCGAGTTCAATGTAAATTCCCCTGAAAAAGACATAAAAAGGGACCATCCTAGCTGTTAGAACAACCAACTCACAACTGAAATGTATCCAAGTTTCTTGGCTTTAAGAGAGAAAAGAAAGGTTTTCTAAATCAGCAAGGCTAAATAGTGGTGCCGAGTGTGACCGAATCTTGACAGCAAACAAGGCTGAAACTGAATCCTAGAAAGAGAGAGAGAGGAATAGACTAAGATGGGATTGTCCAATTTTTTAAGTAAAGGTTCTCTTAAATGGTAAGAGTCCCCAACTAGAGATTGTTTCCTTGGTTGGCAGCAAAGTCCACGGAGTCAGGGCGCAACAAATCAGATCAGGGGACATTGCCAACAGACTAGTAACACTAAACAATTCTCATAACTTAGACACACCACACACAAATCTGAATCCACCTCATTTCCCCATATTTCTTTATCTTTCACTCTCTGATAACTCTGTTCCTTTGTTTTTAAAAGCCAATAAAAATTCATAACACCAACACCTTCTAGTGCCTTTAACGATCCAAGTTCCAAACCATATACTTATATATATTATCTCTACAATTGAAATGCTTTTCTTTCTTAATTTTTCTTTAACCATTTAAGTTTGACAACCTGCAATGAAAACAGCATCTTGGTAATAGATGAAAAAACCACCAAACAGTAGACAAGAAGCATCTTTTGCCAAGTATGGAACAAATGAAGATCACGAGTGTGAATATTATAGTAACTAATAAATAACCAACACTAGTTGCAAGAATATATCATAAACAAGTTGAGATTAGACCTGAGAGAGGAATCCACCAGAATGAATCAGATAAATCTACTAAAGTAATAAAGGCAAGATCATAACTTTATGGCTGTGTGGTCTGAAACTCAACCCCACATGTAGAAATATGCCTTAAACCAAAGGCAAAATCATAAATGACAAGTACCAAACATCACTCTCCGTGTAGTTCCCAACACCACCCAAGACATCATTTTTTCAACAAATACACAAAATGTGTTACCAAAAATAAATCCTCCAACACACACTACTATAAAAAATATTAGTTAGAGGAAAGCACAAACAGTAAAAGAAAAATGAAAATCCTTAATGTGACAGTGAAGCAAAGGTATTAAAAAAGGGTGACCCAAGATCTTACTTTACTTTTACTTTTACTTACATCACAATGGGAAGATTATGAGCACATTGTTAATGTGCATGAGCATGAGTATGTGTGTCTAGTCAGGAGCACCAAACCAAAGAGTCTCAACTCTCAACATTCAACACAAACTCACTTACTGAAGCAAAAAAGCTTAGTTAGCTCAACAGAAAATGAGGTGGCTTTGTTTCCTCATATGAATATTTCTGCAGCTTCTAGTTCTAACTCAAACCAAAGTACAGTGCTGAATGAAGAAAGCAGAGAAAATGCCAAAGTGTGAGAAATGTTTTATGAGGTTTTCAATCTTTAATATCACTACTTTTTCTTTTGCTTACTTGGTTACACTTTCCAAATGCATTTTGCACTTTAATTCTTGGTGAGAAAGTTTGTACTACACCATTCAATTTCAAGGCTGCACCAATACACTTATTATAATATTAAATGGAGTCATTAAATGAATACCTCGGTTCTGTTCAAAGCTGTAGCAGTGTGTAGCAGACTCAGTCCTAATCCCTCCTCTACTATTTTCATCATCACTCACTCCTTTTCCTATGTGGAGAAAGAACAAACTTTGCTTGTACCGTTGTACGTGTGCAAATCCATACTAAAAAATCATATACTTTAATGATAATATGTTTTATGCATGGTAGGGTGATTTTTTAACTAACATCAATTTCTTGTTTTATTATACACCTAAACTATTTTTCACTAGTTTTTTGAGTCCAACATGCATATTTACATGGCTAAGATCAGCATGTTGCATAAAAATGCTAATAAAAACCCATTCCCATTAAACAGACACACATAAAGAAAGCACATTAATTGTATTATAGAAACACCCAAGAATATATCATATTCACAATTGAACACATCCCCATATTAGTGCTATATTGGTCTGCTACATTTCTTTAAAAAATAACTGAACCTTGCACATGCACATGTTTAGGTCCTCCATTCCCTGTTTTCCCTAAAGTCTTAAGAAGAAGGTGCCTGAACTAAACTCTTACACGTGGTGCTGAGTGTATGACCACAAATACTCTTTTAGTATATTCCTTCTGTAGAACTTGATTCCTTCATCCATGAGATTGAGGCTTGGTTGGTTCATCTTCAAATATGGCGTTTTAGTTGAACTTGTCCAAACTCATCGAATACTGGTGAGATTCCCAACAAGGATTAGTCAACGGTTTATGCCAAAAAGTGCCCAACATTGCCTAATTTTAACCATTAGGATCTCAAAAGAATAATACTATATCTCTTTATTTGTATATTCATTCGAAAAAATATTATTCTTAAAAATATGAGAAATTTGTTGATTTACACCATATTTATTGTTTTTTCTTAATATATCATTTATGTTTTGATAATCTGAATTTTGCTGTTTCTTACGCTTACCCATCTTGGTCAGAATTTATATCCTAAGAGACAATAATGTTTAGGCAAAAATATTTAGCAATGAAGAAATCAAATAACTTAATTTGAAAATGTCAATACTATATCATAGGGGGACAGTACAATCATAATGAAGAGTGAGAATCCTGTAACAGTTTAATGCTGCAGATTTTGTGCACTAACAACATCGATATCTTTAACTAGTAATGGTACTAGTTGATTCCTTTTCAGACTCATTAGAACAGCGATCACACTTAGAATTCATCATGGACAAACTAGCCAGATAAAAAAATTGTGTAATTGATATAATATCTAGCTGTGCATCAGAATTCACATGGCTTATAATAACGTTTGCTAGCTGCTACTGTGCCAGAAAAAAAAAATCAGTCCTTTGGGTAGAAGTTATAACACATTATTATAAATGTCAAACGTATTACCATAACCTTGTTATGAGGCAAAATCTTAATCCCACATTTAATTTTCTCACATTCACTAGAGAAGTGTCATGGGGTTAATTTCACAATCCTAACTTATTTGGATTTAGGATTATTTATGAATGACAACTAACTCAACTAATTTCTATCAAGAACTTATAGCAATTATCCATATCTATACTATATATAAAGAGAAAATATAGTGTAACTTTCTTGATGTAATTTTCATCCCTTAATATCGTTTAATTTTTACAAAAAACCATATAATCTTAAATAATCATCACCAATACATTAACCACATATATCACCTTAAATTGAACATTGTCATAAACACAAAAATGAAATATATAAAAATTGAATATGTAGTACATGCAATATTCATTAGTAGGTACGAAGTGTCTGTACACACTAGTACCATATATAAAAACAAAATATGGTGTAACTTCCACCATAGTGTAATTTTCACTTCATATTTTGCCCTTCACATTATTTAATTTTTACAAAAAAAAACTATATAATCCTAATTAAACACTACCTACACATTATCAACCATATATTTTTAACTTTCAATATTTCATTATTGGGTTAGTATTTTAAACTTCAAGTAGCTTTTTACCATTCAAATGACAAAAAAACTAGTTGTGCCATATAGCCATCGTCCATCCTAAGCGCATGTATCAACAACTCACATAAAATTTATAAAAAATTAATGAAGTTTTGGATGTTGTGGGAAAGTATATAGTTGTATTAACAGCTCATTGAATTATAACTGTTGGGTAAAGTTAGTTGTGAAATTATCTAAACATACAAAATAACTAAAACGGACATGCAATAAATTATTAGTTATTTATCAAATAAGTACTTAGATAATTAGTTATAAAATAAATAGTTAATAATTGATATTACATTAAGCACAAAAATAATTAAAAAATAAATTTCTGCTCATGTGTTACTTTTTTATACTCAAAGTAATACCCTATTTCTTTTTCTTTAGATTTGGATATAAAAAATTGGAAGTTATTTAAATATTGGTTGATAGTATTATTCCACTATTGGAACTATAAACACTAAAAAATATAATATAAGTTATTTATATATTACAAAATAGTAAAATTGAAACCTGAATTAATGAAAGTTCAGTAAAATTTATAATACCGTATAATTTTTATTCATGCGATGACTTTTTACTTATTGGCCGAGTTAAAAATTTTATAAAGTATTTGAAGGCTTGGAAAATGATACTCTAATTATGGCATTGGCTATTATCATCTTCATGTTGATGATTTCTTAGCACATAATAGAGTGGTGTCCAATGAATTTATATGAATCATTGCTTGGTAGCATGCGTTTGCTGATTGATGAATATGACGTTTTTTTGTTCGTGGCTTTTGCACTCATCATGTTGTTGACACAGAAAATTGAGTGTGTAACGTGACGATTTTTGTGCCGCGTGGAGCAATATGAATCCAAATTCTTTATACCTAAAGTTTTGTACGTCATTTCCATTAGTTGTTTCCTTTTGTGACTGGAATAAGAAGATGAAAGTTGTGTACAGCATCAAAACCTGCAAAAGAGATGCTTCATATATAGCATTCAATTCATAAAGACATTTTTTGCAGTCGAGAATGACATTTGAAATGTTGCCCAAGAATGTAAAACACTGGATCACTCATTTAAGGGAAAATGAGAGTAAGTTGCATTACCAGAAATGTTTCTGCAACTTTGTAGATAAATAAAATACAAAATTACGCACACTAGATGGTGCACCAGTTGGCCTTTACACCTCGGTCAACACAGACTCCGTTGGACACCAGGAGCATCATTAGCATACCAAGACTATCTACACTTGAAAACTTATTTAGCACATGTGTATACTTATTAAGCATGTGTGTTTTATGTATTCAAAGTTAGTTTTATTCTTTGGTAGTTAGTTAGGCAAGTAGCTTGTTTCTCAAGCAAAGCTATCCTATATAAATGGCTCTTGCACCTTTCGTGTAATCATTGAAAATAACTTCCAATCAATAATATGAGGTATATTCAGCTTACTAATCGCTTTAATTAGCCTACTGTCATTAATGTGGTTACTAACAATCTTCTTCACATATGTCGAACATCAAAACATGTTTTTACTATCTATATCTATTCTATAATTGGAGTTGTCAAACTTTCTCCATGATACATTCATTATAATCTTATTTTTCTAGTGTGCATTATCTATATATGTTTTTTTCTATGATTAAAATGCAAAAAATAATAAATATTGAAATACTCTCGCAAAAGAAATTTCAGTCATTTGTATTCCGGAGAATTCATTTGGGCCATAGCCCTGTTGGATATTAGAAAAACACAATTCAAAGTGGCCTCATTCAGCCCAATTGTAGTGGTTTCAGGATAAATTGTGAACGTATTCTAACTGTGGGCTTTCAATTTACTTGTTCGAAACAACTTAATGAGATTTCTAGTCTTTTGAGCTCTGTAATGTAACGACCAATCTCAGAATGCCATAATCTATGGGAGAACACCTATTGTCCCAAAATATAATTGATTTTGACTAATTAAAAAATAATATTTAAATTAAAAGTTTAATAATTAAATATTTTTGAATTAATATATGAAGTAGTACACATATTGAGTTCTACATTGTTTCTCTATTCTGTTTTTTATGAGCCTATAGTTATTTGTAGTTGAGTTAATCGCCGGATTAACTGTTTTATTAATTATATTATTCAAAAAGTCAATAATGTGTCGGTTCAGCAGAAAGTCCACACTTGAAAAAGAAACTTCTGTGATTGTGCCTTGATTAAATCAAATGATTGTGCCAAGAATATGACGGATGGATACCATCATATAGGAACCATACTCTTCTCTATTATCAGAGAGGATATTTAATTTTTTAAGTAATTTTAAGAATAAAAATATAATTTAACATAAGTTAAAATGATAAAAATGTTTTTATCTTTTAATTTTCACATGTATTTTTATCTTATTATCTTCTCAAGTATGGGAGAGGAGTGTAATCATCATAGAGGTTATAGGCTTGTAGCTATAATTCTATATAATATTGTGCGCATGTTTTTATGCCACTAAATATTTTAAGATTTACATCAATATTTAGTGATTTTGTACGTTTATTCCTCTAACTTCTACTCAATATTTTGGAACAAAAACTACTGATACTATTAATTGTTATTCCTGGATAATATATATAACTATAAAACGTTAGTCTAATAATGTAAGATCCTATTATATTTTTAAGGTGACGCTAGTATAAAAAAGATAATATATATACTTTGATTACTTTCTCCCACTTTATTAATATTTTCTTTTCCATAATCACCATAAAAATATATAGTTAGTGAATTAAATGAGGTAATAGAATATATGATAAAATTAAAAATAATTAATGGTTCTTTAATATTTTTTAAGTAGTAGATAATTTTATTAGTACTATCTCCCAATAAATATTACTTACAATAATCAAATTCTTAACTTTTAGTCTATAATTTAACTATTACCTTAACACTTTATTAGTAAGTAATAGATAACAGAAACACCATGTCATCAGTTGGACATTTTCTATATGAACGGGAGATACTTTAATTGAGAAAGAAACACAATAAATATTACTTACAATATAATTGATGTGTCTTTCACGTTTGTCACGCCTTTCTTCAAGGTCGTTAGTTCATTTTCAAATTTACACCTTATTTCCCATGAGTTACTTAAATTATAATTATTGAGCATTGGTTTGCTTATGGGGAAGGTTGTACCGGTACTTTTGGCATCATTGAAATGGCTCACTATTTGACCTCATAAAATTTATTGTCCTAGATGTGTGTCATTTCTTATGGTGGTGGATAAAATATAATTTCTTATGGTGGTGGATAAAATATAATTTAAAGGTGTTTAACCAATACTTATTTATTACTTTAATATTTTATGGTCAATCATAGAAAATCATATGGGTAATTACATACTTTATGATACAGCATATTTCATCCCCTATTTGTCTATGTACTACGTACTACTACTTTTCTTTTATAGAAAGGCAAGTTAAGGATAAAACTATGCAAGGGCTTCCATCATTTTCTTCCTATACGCAAAGGACTCAATTTCCTACTTGTTCACATCTTATAGAAGCTTTTACAGTTAGCACCTCTTTTCCCTCTCTGTTGTAAACATTCAACGAAGCAATCTTTCAAGCCATGTCATGAACCCTTAGGTATATCCAATAATAAAGAATATTATAAATGTTGCTTTTGGATTTCGGTGTTAATTTATTTAGATACATAGGAAACCATCATCGTAAAGGAGGCCATTTTTTCTGCCTTTTTCTAGTTTATTATTGAGAAAGAAAAGGAAAGAATAAGAAAGAAGCAGCACTTTCTTTTTCCACAAGAAAGCATCAATTGCTTTTTTCAGCAATTTATTAATCTTGTTAAACTTGACTTAATTCACATGAAAATAATGAACAATTTTTATAGTTGGAACTTGTGTCAAATTGAGCTTGACATTTTTTTTAGTTCAATTTGTGAGTTCAAATTATATAAGCTACATGTTAAACTATGGAAAAAAAAATTAAATACACTACTCTTGATTGTGAATTCTAGTAAATATTTTTAAATATATATTATTATGAATTAACGTGTAGTAAAAAAACTTTTATATAATTCATTTAATAAAATAAAAAAACAGGTAGTGAATTCTTTCTCATTAAAGAAAATTCAAGTTCAAGTTTTGAATATGAGGAAAACCTCTATTGAGAATGCTCATGACTCGAGATTAAGATTGTGTCATGTGGAGATATTATGATTAAACCCCAAAATAAATTAACTGCTTTATTGGTTGAGGATATATAATATTAAATCGAAGTTTGAATTATTTATGATTTAAGATTAATTAACATATTGAGTTTCAACTCAATATCTAGTTTAGTAGTTCATGTTTGCTGTTCCTTGAATTTTGAATGTCGAGCTGAAATTAATGCCACCGGGAGTTCCATTGTTCCCATGTATGAAAAGAGTGGAGAATTATAAGTGAGATACCATGTCTTGAACAACAAATTTAAGTCATTAGTTTCATATGTATTTCTTACTTTTAAACTCTTTCATTCATTCTTGTATATCCAATGTGAAACTTTACACTCAAATAAACCCATAGACTTCCCAACCCACAAAATCTTAAGGATTTAATTTTGCCATTTCGTTATTTAATCCATTTTAATGTTAACTTTCAAATTAGAAAGAGAGTATATACCTCTCAGCAGTTCGTACTCAAAACATCAACAACATAAAATGTGAAGTAACTCCCCAAACAATTTACCAAAAAAACTCTTTCCCTTCCTTTCCTTAAAAAGCTTCCAAACAAATTATTCCCCCCACTAATTTTGAGTCAAACATCTTCTTAACAAAACGAATATAGACATTCTTCCACTACGTTTAACTTGGCTACCAAGTTATATACGGAAGGAACAATAACGTATGTATTTTGAGTTAGGTTTATCATGAGATAATGCATGTTAGTGAAGACCGTATTTTGAGGAACCGACTTTGACACTGTGATACCCATAGCATAAGATGCACACTCCTTCAAGTCACAACTTCTTAATTCTAGCCTCATCATATGGCTTGTAATATAGCCACATAACGCGTAATGCTACTTTTATTCAAAAACTTAGAAACACTTACAAACTCTATTAACGTAGCTTAGTTGAATTGATGCATTATTAGTAACACGTTGAAGCATTCCCTACACGTCTTGCCAGATAGAACTTGGTCATAAGATAATTAATTATAAAGTATATTCAAGATCTTATTATACCCATTCCTTTATATAAGTTTGTAAAACCGACCCACTTCATGGTTTGTTGTAGATTATTATGATTACTTTACAGTCAAATTCAATCAAATCCATTTCGATAAAAAGAAAATGAAACCTACAATCTTGTATAAAATAAAATTGAGAAAGGCATATTTTTATTGACTGTTTTTTTATTAAAGAAAATCCAAGGTGATCCACCCTTAGGCCGATTCTTAAACTCTTAAAGAACAATTATTATTAATTGTACTTATATTGGGTACTTTTCCATTACTAAAAAGGTAGTAAAGTTCAACATCTTTAACCTAATTCCACCATCCAGATCCACACAAAATATAGTTACTAATTGAGTTCTATATTATTTAATGAAGTGTCAGTGTCATGATATATCACTCACACACACAGATATATATATATATATATATAGCTTGAACATGGTAGAGAAAGTAAACTATATATATGCGATACAATGTGTTAATTGGATAAGTGTTATATGCTGAGTCACTGAATGTTCAAAAAGAAAACTACAGAATTTGGCAACCCAATAACATAATGAGGAATTACATTATTACATGTATACTAACCATTAATAATAAATTAATAACCTTAAAAACTAACTTTTTAATTAAAATTATGATACATATTCCTGCCAAACATGTATGGTACTCTGAAAACATATAATAGTTACGAGTAAGTACTAGAACCACAAGATAAAGCGGTTGCTAATTCGGTATAATGATACCAACATGTGCATTAAAGGCAAGAAGCACATGGGAGGGTTGCAGTTCAACCCACCTTACCCATTAACAAGGCATTGCACAACTAATTATGTTTCTGATTTGTTTTTAGTCCTCTCATTAGCATGTTGTTTTTAAATTTTCATTTTATATTTTTTTCTCTAATAAAATGTTTGTGGCAGATATTGAAGACCTTTAACAGAATTATCAGAAATGAGAAAACATTAGATAGTGTGAGGCTTTCTAATATTCTAAAACTTTGGATAAACATTAATGGAGACAGTTGGTTTAAGCTGTCAAAATGAGTTAATAATTAATAACAAATACAATAAAATAAACACTTATCCCTCTTGCTGTCCTTGCGTTGTTCACGCGTCATATGGACTGTATGTTTTTGGGTCCCAAAAACCCACCATTTTGGATATTTTATCAGAAATGATATTGACTTAATCCAATTATTCTGTGCTAGATTAGTTTTGAGTTTCAGCATTAATGGACATACTCATATTTACATCTCTCATATCATCATACTTTAATTCATATATTAATATTGATTGATTATTTAATAAAAATAATATATATGTATATATAAATGATAAATAATATACTATTTTACTAGACAAATATTAAAGTCTTTTTGTTTAATAGCGGTGGGTTAGTAGGCTTTCAAGTACTTTTTAGACGTGTTAATAAGTCTGATTATCTCCTTATGAACTTAACAAGTGTGATAATTATATCATTTAAGAAATAAAAAATGTATTATTATACTAAAATATCGACTTACATATACCTTTATATTATAAAAAAATTACATTGTGTAAACCGATTTTGTAGAATGATACATCATTATCATTAAATTAAAAACATGTGAAACGTTAAAACCATCATTTTGAATATGTTTTTTATTTAATCACACTTAAAATACTTCCATAAACAAAATTTGGAATAGAAATTACGAGGGTGTTAATTTGTATATACTAAAACAATACTATAAATTTCAATTAGTAGTTACCCACAATGTGTTATGAACAGTGTAGCATCACTCAAATATTATGCATTTTTATTTTACTCTAAAGTTTGATAAGGGCCAACTAATGGTTTTGTGCTTAAAGGATTACAAGCGAGGAAGTCATCAGCAAATTTAGGCTGAGTCAATAAAATTAGTATAAAATTTTAATTTATTTTTTATAAATATATCAATCTTTAATATGAGTTAAGGAGTCTACACCTTTATAAAATATAAATCATATAAAAAATCCCACCATTATAATATTGTAATATAATAATGGATGAGATAAAAAAATATTATTTTGTACTTAGACATTGAAAAAGATATAGATAAGTAATTTCTTCAAATAAATGAAACATTAAAATATATACTTTTACACTTTATATGCACACATGGCCACCACACACATAATTGCCGGTTGCGAACTTGCGATTTAATCACACTCGTAAGTTATGAACTAATTCTTTACTAATAGAAGCAGATATTATACATTTAATACTTTCTTGCAATTGCAAAAGAAAGTTATCAATTTAATCATTTACTATATTTTATATTAATATAGTTGTTGATTGAAGTAGTAGTTTAAAAAGGATATTTGGATTGAATTGATGACACAAAAGATGTATACAGTCCAAAAGTAATGAACAAATTTTGTCTGTACACAAAGAACCAATGAATCGTTAAATAGGAACAAACTATGATGCTAATCCAATCTTCCCAATCAAAGTAAAATAAAAAATAACAACAAATAGAAACTAATTAAAATCGGAATATGTGAGATTCATATTCACATCACTAAGCTTAACAAATTCAATCAATCAATCAAATTTTTTTTTTCTGAACAAAGTGACACTGTTTCATTAATTCATTCATTATCTTCACCAGAAAACAAACGCGGTCTCTTGGCGGTTACCGGCAACGGACTTTCCACTTCTTGTTCAAATATTTTCACCTTCTTCTCGCCGTGGAACCTCGCCGGCTCCAAGAACTCTGTCAACGGCGCGGGCAGGTTTAGGTCAAAGTCACGGTGTCGATGGCTGGATGCGCCGCCGCCCTCTGAGGATGTAATAGCAGTTACAGCACTGCTGTTATTTGTGTTGACGTTGCTGTTGTTGTTGTTGATGCCACCTTCATAGTGACACCGCTTGTGGCCACCGAGAGCCTGACCCGTAGGGAAAGACTTGTGACAGATGGAACATTCGTGAAGCTTTTTAGTGGCTATGGCGGTGGAGGTGCTGTTGTTGGTGGCAGCGACGGTGGTTACGGCGGTGCCGTTTTCAGATAAGGACTTGCGGTGACTGGCTTTGTGTCCACCAAGTGCTTGATAAGACGGAAAAGCTTTGTTGCAAACGGAGCACCGATGACTCATCACCTTAATAGCCGGTAATGATTCTTGTTCTTCCTTTTGTTGTTGCGGTGGCTGTGACTTTGAAGATGTTGATTCTGTTTTTTCCTTACCGGGAGAGTCGGTTTTGTTGTTGTCGTTGCCACTTTGTGCTAGCATGATGAGACAGAGAGCAAGGTACTCTTCTTCTGTAGGTGGAGAATCAAGACGAGGTCGTTTTGAGCGTTTCCTCTTAGCCCACGCTTCACTCATATGAACATCAATTTCTTTATCCTCTTCTTTGTAGCTACTAGAGAACGGTGTGGGAGAATTAAGAGCCTCTAAAGCCATTAATTAGGCAAAATGAAATGAAATGAAATTTACAAAGATGAATAAGTGAGCTAGTTATACCAACGAAAGTGAGTTGTATAAAATTTGTGTTGTGGTATGTTGTGTTGGGTTGAGGAGAGAGTGGTTTATATAGGGAGAGAATAAGTGTGAAAGTTAAAAGGGAAATAATGGATAGGAAAGAGGTGAGTTGGTGAGTGGTGATGACTTGGTGGGATAGGAAGAGAAGAGAGTGAGGTCGGTCAACTAAAGAAGAGAGGAATAGAGTAGAGGACTCACTTAACTTAGCCACCAATACATACATGACCTTTTCCAAGTCAAAACTATGCTACGTGATACTATACCCTACTTTTTTTTTTTTTTGCTTTTTTTTTCTTTCTATTCTATGTACATTAAATTGAACCACAAAAAAGGTAGTAGTAATGGTTATGGTCATGAGTTGTGAAACTATGGGAGTGAATCGGCGTTGTTAGTGTTATCGTGTGTGAGAGTCTCACCGTGAGTTTTCTTGATGCGTGTAAAACACGTTTTTTTTAATTTATTTCTATCCAGAATTTTCTGTGTACAATTTGGATTAGAAAACGTGGGCATCTCTGGGTCTATGCCTTTTACCATTTTTAGATTCGGGATAATTTTCTTTTATTTATTCCTTTCTAATATTTCCCAGCTTGGTTTTTTTAATGTCAGTGTCATTTACCATGACTTATTCCGAATAATAATTATAGACTTCTAGTTGGTCTTTAAAATATTGTTATTATTCTCATCGCATATTATACATAAAATCTAATGTAGTCGGTTTATATTTAGAAGAAAAATATGTATACCAACAAAATAATAGTTTTTATACAATAATGAGGAAGAGTTTTTATAAAATTATTCATTTTTCATATTTAATAATCATTGACTTTTAAATAAAAATAATATAAATAAATAGTGAATAATATATTAATTATTTGTAAATTTTTACATGTACATATACATCATACTCTATATTTAATGTTGACCAAAAGAAATTATCCAGAAACCAAATTCATTTGTGCATCTTTTATTTACTAGTCCATGTGTGTTGTTGGTACAGTGTGGTTGCGCAGGTAGAGTAATGGAACGTGATTCTGAAAATGTCCCTGTGCGTCATGGCTTTGATCACGATCATATCACTCTCCCATTCTGTGTCTTTCCTGGTTTGGGCAACCACTTCTCCTACTCTACTCCATCATCAGTTATACTATATATGATTCGTGGCAAATAGTAGCATGCACCTATTTAGTTTTCTTTTTCATAACTTCTTATTATTCTATCTTTTAATTACCAAAATTCACAATTATTACTTTCTATAAGTCAATATTTGTCAATTTCTGAATTTTATTTTATTAAATAAAATTGTATAAAAAATAATTTTAATTTCAATTAAAAGAATGCATTATGTCATGCAATATAATCAATGTGATTAAACCACCTTCTAAGTTAATCAACCTTCATGTTTCATCAAATCCAGCCAATAATAATAATGTTATAATTTTCAGTAAGTCAATATAAATTAGATGAATGGGATTAATGACCACATATGAATGTAGCAAGACAATCACAATGACAACATCATCTTCATTTTTATTTGGATCACACATATTATTTTATAATTTATTATAACTCCTCATGAAATAAAAATAACATTACATTTTTTAACAAAAATAACAAACATTATTATTATTCTTATTTGAGTCATATACCACATCACATTCTTAACTAAATATCTACTACCATTGTGATTGCCAGGGGAGAAGAATAAAGAAAAATGTTAATATTATAATCTCACATTTTTTAATATTTTTTTAATTTAACATGTCCAGTTTTAATAAATATTAACTAAAAAACAGGATACTAGTTTTTTCTCTGATTCGTTGTTACCACTTATAAACCACACACCATACAGCTCATGTTTGCAAGAACCCTCAACACTCGCCACCTGTTTTATAATATATTTCGTGGAACATTCCATATTTATAACTTACCTGATTTTTGAAGTTATATATCAACTTTCCAGTATACGTGCTTCCTCGTTATCTTACCTGATTTTTAAAGTTACGGTTGATGTGATATAGATTTGAGAAAGTTTTAAATTGTTGATTGCATGATATAATTTTCAACTTTTATCTTAGCTTATGTGTACAATATTAAACAAAATTTAGATAATTGCTTTATTAATAAACCCAATTTACAATAAAACATTATAATATCATTTAACCTAGTTATGACTAATTGAATTATGTCTTATATATAAATAATATCATAAGAAAGGATTTTGCTAATAGGTATTCAATATAATACAAATATAAAAGTAATATTTATGAGGTGTTAGTGTGAAAATATATATACATCTAACAATTATATCATTCATTTGTGTTACACTATTAGTGATTCTGAATGATAGAATAACAACTTAAAAACTCTCAAACTATTGGGAAATCTGTGTTCTACATTATCTTTATTAAATATGGGATGACTTAATAGACTTGTTAACTCAATCTAGTAATAAATGAAGTTTTTTAATGAAATAAATTTTCTACTGTGAAAAGAATTGCAATTTTATAGCCATCAAATTATGAAACAGTTTGTTTGTATAATTTCTTGAAATGTATATAAGACCATACAATAAAGTAAATATGTGAACCCAATGTAGTAATTTCTCACGCAATACTCGAACGTTCTGTGGCCTTAACTTTAACAATAATGTAAAAAAGTAAAATAAAAAACAGAAGAAAACATTATATCATCTTATTGTTTATGATTAAAAAAAGATTACTATCATAAGTTCTACAACTATATGGCGTAAAAGTTTTTGAAATGTGTGTTGTGATAGTCTTTGTTATCTACAAAAATAAAATAAAAACGAAACGTATTAAATGGCAATAAGATAGAGTGCAAACTGAATTCTGAAGAAGAGTGTGGTAGTGGAAAGGAAGGAAGTGTAGTTGCTTCACCAACGCAATAAAAAGAGGAGAAAAAAATGCCATAGACACATTGACACGTAGCACATATAGGTTCAATTGGTGACACGTTGCTGTTGAAATTTCATCTACACAAGAAATTATATTTCGATAGTGTGAGAGGATTGCTTTTGAATAAAAAAGTGACATGTGAATACTCCACAATCATACACTTGTTCAATAAAAATAATATACAATAATTAAATTTAAATAGAGTAGATGGGAATTTTCTCATGTTCACATCTCATTGATTTGCTTCCCCAGTTCCACATGTTTAGGATGACCAACCAATTTCGTCATAAATCTTACAAACACCTAAATATTAAAACACTTCTTTTATCGGAATATTAAACACTTTAAAAGGTATGATATGTTTTCATTAGAGTTTGTGACATAATTAATAATAACATATATTCTCTTCAAACTATTTGTTTATAAAAAATTTCACCATTTCCCAGTAATTGGTATTATACTCAAGGCTCTACCAACTCAACTAAGAATTAACCCACTCAGCTTCAATTTTTTTTGTTTGTTAAACACAACTTTGGGTGTATAAACTAATAAAAAGTACATTATGCTTGCCATATGTTTATAAATACAGATTAGATTTGGATTTTATGTATACATACCATTATTTTTTCTATCCGTTATAAAGGAAATTCACTGGGGAAATATTATTATGATTTGAATGAGTTGCATGTTGGAAGAGAGGTTGAGCAGTGATCTGGTGGTATATATATTTTTCCTAATTTTTTTATTTACTAATTGTGTGACATTATTATTTACATTTAGCATAAGGTCTCTTAATCTTAACCCCACTATATTGAATACAGTTGGTGGGAAAAAGAAAGAATTGATCACTCCACATTAACTATTCTTATTGCCATATTTACAACTTGGATCTTTTGACTCGGTGCTTGGAGTGGGTGTTAATTAAGTGTTATATTCGCTAGTTATAGCTAAGTCAAGTTCCAACAAGCTGGCTTCAAGAAAAGTGGCGATAATACTGAACAAGTTGCACATTCTAGTTGTGTTTAACTGTTATTTGATGTAGGTAATCAAACTATATATGAATTCAAGCTGCATTCGTTATTGTATTTTTTATATTATAAAGTATAAACCATCTCCTATTTGAATATTAATTATAAGAACGCACATTTATCCAATTTATCCAATTGTGCTTGTTATAATGTATGCCTAACAATGTTGATGGAATTGGTGGCCAACTTCATCCATCCCCTATTGCCATTATATTATGATGATATATAATTGTAGAAGCAGTAAGAGTATCAAGATTTCATATGTAACATTTAAAGTTTAACATATTACAGTTCGAAATTGGAGCAATATTAATATTATATATATGTTACTATCAAATATTAAGGGTACTGGTTTTGCACTAAAAGAGTAAAGTTTCTTGAATGTATTATATGTTGTTTATGTGTATAAATTTTTATTTAAAAGTTAACACATTTTAATATATAAATAATAAATGATAATCTGAAAAATCTTTACACTATTGCTGATGGACATCGATTATTCCATTAAACTTATAATATATACTAAATGCATACGCACAGTGCACTATTCATTAATGTGGAACCATTAATATCTTCAATTTTGACAAGAATGATGATACTTCAAAGTTTTTCATGTATAAACTTTATTATTTAGATGATATTAGAATACCAGATCATAACTATACTAAATAGATACATAACTCTTTATGCCACGATGAATAATAATATTGGATCTTATTATGCAATGTTTTTCCTTAATACCTAATTTTTGTGGCAATTAATTGAATGGGGAATAAGAGCAAAAGGATGAAAGAGTACAGATATGTCTCAGGGCTCCTTTATAGAATATTTAGTTGGACCAGAGAGGGGACCCGGACTAAAAGCTTACTTAACTGCAATTTGTAATCCATTGGGCCTATATGAAGCCCAATTAAAACTATTAAATAAGATTTAAAGTCCAATATAATTTATGTTGCATATATTTGTGGGGTTAAAAATAAAAAATAAACAAAATTGTGGGTTTTGGAGATAATGGGTTGTGAGGTGGGTGAACCATACCCGAATCCATTTACTATTGGATCATAAGAATCCATTTACTTGATCGTGTTGAAACAAAACCACATTCCTCCACTGTTGTTGTCTCGTACCTCATAAATTTATCCATAGGAACACTTGTTCCACTTTCTTCTTCCTTGTTTCAATTTTCCAATTAATACCCATGGCTTCTTCTCTATTATTACCACTCTCTACCCCTTTTGCACCTTCTTATCTCTTCGATAATTCTGCTGCCAAATCCTCTTTCGTTTATGGAACCACAAAGCTCTTTCCTTCTTTTCCCAAATCCACAACCAAAGTGTCACGCAGGTGCTTCAACTCTCCTTCTGCCAAATCCTCCTTCGACCATATCCCTAAGCAGTTCAGGAAGGATAATCTCAAGGATGGAAGTAAGTTTTTTATCTTTTATTTTTGCACCTTTCCTTTATTTTAATGGTACCCATCATTTATATGTTTCCTAATGCTAATTTACACTCTTTTGAACTCGTTTTGGATGGAAGAAAGGAGAGGGGACACCCTGAATTTTTGTGGGTTTTGAGATAAAGGTAGAAACATGAAAAAGATGAAATTTTTGTTGCCGGGTCTGAATTTGTTTATTGCTTTTTATGTAATTGATGGCGATACTGTCAAACTATATGTTGAGCAGGGTGTCTTCAATCATGTTTGCCATGTATTTGAAACTGAAGTAGTAGTAGGTCACTAAACAATTAAACATGGCCGCGTTCACTTTTAGTTTTATCATAATCTTGTATTTCGCTATTTGCCCTCTTTTATTTTTTGTGGAGTTGCTTAGTAGTTCAGGCATTTCTTATTGCTCATTGCTTAGCATATGTGCCTGCTTATTGCCAAGGTATGAACATCCCCTTAACAAAGATTTAATATTTAGTTTAAAAACAATGATACTCACATCATCTCGCATCTCCATTGATTACATCGGGACTCGTCTCGCTTTCAGCTGAGGATTTCAACACCTCCTTTAGAAAGATGAAATGCTTAATTTAATAGAAATATTAGTCACACACTTACACTCGCATCAATTCACCACAGTTTTCATTGTCTCATTACATCTGGAGTCATCTCCCTTTCTACACACTTACACTCTGATTCTTTCTTTCTACAACAACAACCAAGTCTTTCAATCCCATTAGGTGGGGTCGGCTACCTGAAAGCCATAATGCTCGATCATAAGTCATGTCCGATGACAAAGCATTAATCTCTAAATGTCTTAATCATTTTGCCTATAGTTTTTCTTGATCTCTCTCTGCTTCTACAACTATTTCCACTGTCAGTCCTGACTAAATAGTTTCAGTGTTTCAAAACCTTCAAATGGGTAAAGTTTGCTTTGAAACATGAAGATTGGGGAGGTAGGTAGCATTTTTAATTGGTACATCAAAAATAAATTTGGACGATAACTTCAGGGAGCAGGGTAGCATTTTAAATTGGTATATCAAAACTAAGTTTGGGCGATAACTTCAGGGAGGCAGAGTGTAACATACCCCCCTACCACCACACACAATTTTTTTTGAAGAGGTTCTAGTAATCTAGTTCGGTTGACGATTGAAAAGTTAAATTTGGTACTCAAACTTGACCTCTATTTTTCATTGTGTGTAGTGATGGATAACTACAAGAATGCACCTCAATATCTATATGGCCTCAGTCCTTCACAAATGGACATGTTCATGACAGAGGACAACCCTATTCGTCAGCAGACTGAAAGAGTTACAGAGGTTCTCACCGTTCATATCCTCTTGAATCTTGATATCATCTAAGTGTATGTGATGTTATAATAGTGGAATTACCTGTTGATAACCCAATTATTGATTGGGAAGTTAATTTTGCAATGCACCTAATTTTATCACAACATATTGTGCTCTTCGAAGTGGTCTGAACTTTATTCATTGTGGCAGGAGAGCATCTCATCTGCCAAGAATTATTTGGATCATGGTGGCATGTGGTCTGATTCTTGCATGGTCAATAATGGTCCTTCAAAATACAGCATGAGTGTTAGTATGTATCGAGGAGGAGGTAGGGGAGCTGGAAGGCCAAGAACTGCTCCACCAGATCTGCCTTCTTTGCTCTTGGATGCTCGTATATGCTATCTGGGTATGCCGGTAAGTATCCTGATGTCTTTCATTTTCATGTAGCCCGGTTCTGTTGATTGCATATTATTTCACTAGTTTCTGTATATAGAGATACATACATTTAATTTTTTATCTCAATGATCTTGATATTCCTGTTTATGACTTGTATAGATTGTACCAGCTGTGGCAGAGCTTCTTGTTGCTCAATTTATGTGGTTGGATTATGATAATCCTAAAAAACCTATATACTTATATATTAATTCATCTGGCACTCAGGTAAGCGATATAACAGTTGTTCTAAAATTTTCCGTTGTATGAGGTGTTGACTTATATAATTGATTTTCCTTTCCCTTTTTCTGTTTAGAATGAGAAGAATGAGACCGTGGGATCAGAAACTGAGGCATATTCCATAGCTGATATGATGTCTGTAAGTTTCTATCATGAATCATTTGCCCACTTGTAAACCCAGCCGAGGCTGCGATATGGTTTATCTCTTTGAACTTATCCTTCTAATCCAAGGTTTTGATTTATCATTTTCCCCTTTGCCTGAAGTATGTAAAAGCAGATGTCTATACTGTGAATTGTGGCATGGCATATGGTCAAGCAGCAATGCTTCTGTCACTTGGAACAAAGGGTTATCGTGCTGTACAGCCGAATTCATCAAGTACGGATCATATCTCTGCTAACTGTTGAAATTTTGCTTGGTTGCTTTCACTCATTTACTGCGACCTTTTGGAATTTCTGATAAACGCTTCCTTCTAGATCCCTTACTTTGTATCTTCTAGTTCATGAGTATATTGGGAGTTGGGATACTGAATAGTAATTTTGCAATCATCCACATCGTTGTCACATATTACTTCTTTGGATCAAATGGCTACTAATATGCCTTTTAAGAAGTATTTTCTAGAAGATTTATGTATCCTGAGCTTAAATAGCTAAACAATGGTGCTCAAGCCCATTACAATTCCATTGCTTTCCACCAATCCAAACATAACTTGGTGTGTGGTACTGTTGTCTATGGTAGACATTTTCTTGTTCCTACAAAAGCAATGAGAATTTGGGAATAACAATGAAATGAGAATTGGACTGCATACAAAGCTTTCTTCAAGGCTATAAATTTCTACGTTGGGATATTCCCTCATTTTAATTGGTATTTTTGAAATGGAGTAGAAAGATTTCTACCAAAAGAAGAGGTTGTAAGATAAAGAATAGGATGATTTGTATGGATTATGTGGAATGTCATGATCTGTGATTTTTGTAGATTACCTTCTCTTACTGTTGCTTGTAAACTGCTTTCAATTGCAGCAAAATTGTATCTCCCAAAAGTCAACAGATCAAGTGGTGCTGTTATAGATATGTGGATTAAGGTACTGTCCACCTATTCCATTCTCTGACTATCTCTAGTATCATTTTCAACATTCTGTTCATCAGTTATATCGGAAAAACACTTACAGGCAAAAGAGTTGGAGGCAAATACTGAGTATTACATTGAGCTGTTAGCAAAAGGAATAGGAAAATCAAAAGAAGAAATTGCTAAAGATGTCCAGAGGCCTAAATATTTTCAAGCACAGGAAGCCATAGAGTATGGTATTGTCGACAAAATCATTGATTCAAGAGATGCTACATTTGATAAGCGGGTAACATTTCATTGTTATTCATTTTTATTCTGTGTAAATATATCACTGCATATATTATACTTATCATAACTTTCTGGATCAGAATTATGATGAAATGATTGCTCAATCAAGAGCTACAAGGAGACAAGCTGGTGGCAATCCTCAAGTAGCTCCTTCGGGATTTAGGTAATCATACAAAGCTTGGATTCATTTATTGTGCTTCAAATCCAATGCCTTGAAAGGGTGTTTTGTCAGACAGCAATCTTATTCTTATATCAACAAGGCCAAATGGAAAAAAAAATATGGATAGTATAAACTCTGTACCTTGGCTCTTGGGGTAGTTTGTAGTATACTTAAATTGAATTACTTATGCTTAGTTTCAACAACTAAAGAAAATGACCAGGGCGCAGGGATTATTTTCTTTTGTTGTAAATATTGAACCGTTACCGATGCGATAGACTTGATAAGATCACTGCATTGTCTAAAACACTCCTTTGTTTCATTTTTTCCTTTTATGATGTTATCATTTTCTCTACAGTACCTCCAAGCACACACTCCCCCACATTTTCCCATTTCATTGCTCATTACTTTGCTTCCAACCATGAGTAACTTTGTTGCAGTTGTCCTTATTTTCTTTTTTTTTTTCAATTTTGTTTATTGGCAATGCTATATATGTTGAGATTTGTCAAAGTTTTACGATGGTTATTGACTCCTAACAAAACATTACTTTTTACTTAGACTTCACCCTAGTTATGTATAGCGCCATTTTATCCATGTTATTGACCTGTCATCTGATGGGAAAAGGTTTAGTTGCTGCTCTGAAAGCCACATATACATTGATTGGATTCATATGTTGTTTTCAATGATGGAGGACAAAGTGCCTTTCTATAATGCTGAGTTTAAAATTGAGGTTGAAGCACAATGCAGGTGATTAGTCATCTTCGGCTTATCAGTTTCAATTTACTTCACAACAGAACTATATATTCACAAAATAGAAAACCCATTTCTTATGGCTGATTGTATCTATAAATTAGCTTGTCTTTCACATGATTTTGGTGTTCACTTTTGGTGTTCACAAGAGAGAAGTGAGTGCCTAGTAGAAATGATAGACGCAATTTCTATTTTCAAAATGCACCATATACAAGAATTAAGTATACATAGGCTAAGAAACACAACGGAAACCAGCATGTCATCTATGTAATCTGTTATCTATTTTGTATGCTGAATCGCTCTGTTAGAACTGTGTCGTTCGATACATATTTGAAATGTCGTAATTGATCTTCTTGGTCGAGCCGGCGATTAAAAGAGGCAGAGGTGAGATTACAAAACATGCCAATGAAACCAAATGTAGTTTTATGGAGGTCTTTACTAGGAGCAGCAAGGCTTCATGTCAATTTAAAGATAGGATAAGTTGCTCTGGAACACCTAAAGGAGCTAGAGTATCTCACATGTGACACAACTCAATCATTTTGTAAAGAAATATATTTGAAGATTGGGGAGATAAATGCAAGAGTACAAAAATATGGTTCCAAGCCAAGAACATGAGATGTATTGTATTCTCTAATTTATAAGTTAGCAGATGATTACATGAGAAAGGCGTCCATAAACTCCTACATTACATAACTATATTTATTACTTTTTGTTGGCTAATTATTCAAATAATTTCAAGCATGAAGTGGAAATTACATAAAATTATCTCTAGTGGATGACTTTACACTCTGAACCCTTGAACACACAATTCGGTCCAACTGGGAACTCACTATAACTATAATTAATCGATGAATCTTAATTTCAACGCTATAGATGTTTTTATTTATTTACTATTCATAAAACACCCAGCATTTAATTAAAAGTTTGGACTTTGGCTGAGCCGAGCTTAGAAGATTCAATTAAATGGATAACTTTACCAAAACTTTTTTATTTATTTATTCTAAAACTGGCACCTAAAACATTGCTGGGGGAACCTAGTTAAATATGCATTGATTGATATAACTCATAACTCATAAGGATATAGTATGATTTTTTTCTTCTATTTTTATACCAAATAATAGATTGGAAAAATATAAAAACTTAACGGGCCCAAAAGCAAAGCCCGTGGTTACGCTTACGTTCCGTCTTTTTAATCCGGCCCATAAATATTTTTTTGGTTTAATTTTTGTCCCGTTCTGGAATTAAGTAAGAAAAAGAAAAAAACTCAGCCTGTTGTTATTATTATTATTATCAACAAAAAACAATCTCTGAGTGAATAAAATACTGAAGAATTTTGTTCCATGATTGTGATTATATGATCACGCTCTTCGCTTCAATCCCAACAAATCCATCTGAATTTTTCTTTATCTTTCAGCATCATATCAGATCACACCAGTCAATGCAATGGTGGTCTGCAAATGTCGCAAGGTTTCGTTATTTTCTCTTTCCCTGCTTACAATTCTTGCCTTTTTGTTTTTCATTTCAAAACCCTTAATTTTGTTTAGATAATGATTCTTGATTTGTTAGCTGGTCATGTAGATCGAGTTGAAAAATCTAAGATTCGGATCAATCATGTGCGATCTAAGAGCTTTTGCTTTTTGTCTGATTTGATATTTTCGTGGGAATGTGTGATGGAAACGTGTGATTGAACTGTGTTGTGTATCCATCTGGTTATAACTTAGAACTGATTATTAATCTAGGTATGCTTTTTGCAAGTGAATCTTGCTTCTTGAGGGGTTTCCCATTTTATTTGCTTGTAATTATAACTGAACTAATGGTATGTGATGCGTTTCCTATTGTGTTTTATAGGCTACTAAGTTGTATTGCTTCGTGCACAAAGTTCCTGTCTGTGGAGAATGTATCTGCTTCCCAGATCACCAAATCTGCGTGGTAATTTTCGTATATTCATTACTATCCTTTTCCTATTAATGCAAAAGTCACTATTTTCTGTTGCTCTTTCCTTCATCATTTGTGCCCTCGATATGATTTTTCATTATTGAAAATTTTCATTCGTTCATGATTGAAGGCTTGGATTTGGTTATAGCTTTGACTTGTTATTTTAGGGGAACATTTTGTGCAGATAACTTTTAGTTTCTTTTTTCTTTTTTTTAACTTGGTGATATAAAAAAGTCAAAGAAATGTGCGAATGAATCTTGACTTGATATTATACTCATACATTGGTAAATATCATTTCTTTATTTCTTTCCTCATTTGGCTTGAACGAATGATATGGTTTGTGTTTTTTCCAAATATGGATGTACCAAGCTCTAGAGTTTCTGGGTTTAAGCTTTGTTTGTTTTGTCATCTTTTACAGATCCGTACATATTCAGAATGGGTTATAGATGGCGAGTATGATTGGCCCCCTAAGTGCTGCAAATGCCAATCTGTTTTAGAAGAGGGGAGTGGATCTCAAACTACCCGACTGGGTTGCTTGCGTATGTGCTTTTGCTTATGCATACCTTTTAAATAAATTCTTTTCAACTTGAACTGAATTACATATTATGATGTATGAATTTAACGTTTTTACATAGATGTAATCCACACAAGTTGTTTGGTCTCGCATATCAAGAGTTTTCCTCCACATACTGCTCCAGCAGGATATGTGTGTCCTTCATGTTCGACTCCAGTAAGATTTACCTTCAAATGATTTCCTTCTTTTTTAGTAATTTTTTTTGGATGAGAGTAGTGTGTTAGTGTATTTATTTATCTTAAACTAATGGTTTACCTTAGGAAAATCGTCATGTCTTGTAGTTCTTGTGGAATTATTTTAATGAAAGTTAGTCCGTTGATTTTATCTAGCTATGTTGCAAATCAAATTTTGTCTCATGGAACATGTTATGGGTGCCTAGAGCATTGTACAGACAGAGGAGATAAAACGACTCTCAGGCACTCCCCCACTTCCTCTACCTTCTCATCTCAAAATCAGTAATTAATAGCTTTGTCCTTAAGGAACTTTTTATAACAATTGCTTAGTCAAATAGAGGCAAAGGTTGTTTTGAAAATTAATATTCTACTAGCTACATGCTTTAACTTACTTAACTTGTATTGTAATTATGCCTTCGCTTTTAAGATCTTCCTTAAGACACTTGTATGGAAAAATCTCCCCTTTATTTTTTATATCTAATTTTGGTGAAATAACTCATACAGATATGGCCTCCTAAAAGTGTGAAAGACTCAAGCTCTCGTCTTCATTCCAAGTTGAAGGAAGCTATCATTCAGGTATTTTATGAGATGATAACTAGGGAAGATATCTTGACATGGATATGTACTAGAGCAGCCTTGTAGTCATGAATGGGAGGTGCCTAGTATTTGTGCTGTACCTCTTATTTATGAGTATAGTGGTTACTGGTAATTTGTGTGATTAGTTCAGCCAAAAAACTGGTGTAGCACCTATCGTAGAAAAGATTGTAGGATCTCACTTTAGGTGGTTTTGGCCTGTTCGGAGAAGACCTGTAGAAGCCCTAGTAAGGAGAGTAAATCAGATGGAGGGTCGCTAGTCGCTAGAGAGGCAGAATGAATGAATATGTGATTTTGGTCTGTGCGGCGAAGTCCTATTGACACCGTTTTCAAATTTTTTTGTGATACTTTTGTTTGAACCTGAAGTCCTGTAGACACTGTTTTTTCTCATTATATAAATGGAGTTTTTTTTCATTTTCATCTGCTTTTGTGCAGACTGGTATGGAAAAGAATCTCTTTGGAAATCATCCAGTTTCATTGTCAGTGACAGAATCCCGTGGTCCTCCACCTGCTTTTGCTTCAGACCCATTGATTGGTAGGGAAAATCATGGAAACTCGGACTCAGTAGATGGGTTCTCACCTGCAACTGGATCAGATCCTTCTAAACTTTCAGTGACAGATATTGTGGAGGTAGATGGTCCTAATTCTGCAGGAAATTTCATCAGAGGCTCAAGTCCTGTTGGTGTAAGGATTTTACTGTTGTTTGCTAAAAATGAGCTGTTTCCGTTTACTTGTTCTGTGTTTGTATTGTTCTGCCCATTTACCATTTAGGCCTGCATTCTCTCTTGTTTTAATTCTAATGTAGGTTGTATCTTATTGCAAATAATTTAGCCTGGTGCTACCACAAGGAAGAGCCCGATCTATGTTGAACGACAAAATTCTGAAATCTCATATTATGCTGATGATGAAGATGCAAATCGTAAAAAGTATACAAGAAGAGGTGATATAGTCTTGTTGAATGAATTTTTAATATTTTAAAAGGCTTAAATATGTTTTAGTCCCGGGAAAAAAATTATTCAGAAATCTCATATAGGCTTATTGTGTACCTTCTTCAACCTTGTTTATTTTTGTCCCTCCCATTCGCTAAGATCCCTCAAGTGATGACATGGCACCAAACATAGATGACACATGACACCTCACGAATATGACACCTCACGAATATGACACGTCAGTACTTAGTGGAGTTTAGCTATCTGCAAGGACGAAAATAAAAATAAACTAGGTTGCAGGGACTCAATCACTCAATTTTTTCTTTTCAAGGGACTAAAATCTAAGTGACCCTGCTCTTACACATATTTAAACCTATTTCAAAATATGTGTTGTAATTCGAATGTTTTTTTCTTTGATAGAAGTTAGTAGAAAATGCTTACCTTCTGATTTGACATGCCTGCTGCTGTTTACATAGGCTTAAGGCTTCCACTGCTCTTGCATGCTGAGGCTTGTCTAGTTCATTTATTAATTCAAATTTGCATCTTTGAAAATGCAGGTCCATTCCGCCATAAGTTTCTCAGAGCATTGCTACCATTCTGGTCCAGTGCTTTACCTACTCTACCAGTGACTGCACCTCCAAGAAAAGATGCAACAAACTCAGCTGAAGCCTCAGAAGGCCGTACACGGCATCAAAGATCATCAAGGATGGATCCAAGAAAAATTCTTCTCCTCATTGCAATTATGTATGACTCTTGTTTCCTTTCCTGTATAATATAAATTAGTGAAAGTGTAAAATTTAGAAGAGGAGAAAAGCTAAGAATTTGTTGCAAATAACGTTCTGTCTGTCTCATTGGTAATCCGTAACAGGGATAGAAGAATAATATTTAGGATAGGTGGGGAACAACCTGGTTAAGTAAGCCGTGCATATTATTGCAGCAAGTGACATATATCCCTGGACTAACGCCAATTATAGCCTCTGCTTTAATGTCAGTTTATACTTTTCACTACATTATCTAATTTATTGGTTGTATTGTTCACCTTTCTCTTCTTGCTCTCGGATGAAAAAGAAAGCTATCATAGCACAAATATGACTTTTCCGTATGGAGTTGCAGTAGTGGTATATAGATTGCTAGTCTTTAACTGATGAAGTTATCATGATCCATATGCAGGGCGTGCTTGGCAACTATGGGTATATTGTATTACAGACTAGCGCAACGAGGTCCAGGGGAAGAGTTTTCTAGTGATGAACAAATTTGACCAGAGCTCCCATTTTCTATAATGCCGGTTACTGATGCTTCTGCTCTGCTTATCTGTTTGGCTTCTGTATTTGGACCAGTCACTGTTTTTTCCGTGAATATTCAAGTAGCTGATTTATAATTTTAAGTTGAATGCCATGACAGTGAGGTGTTACATGAAATCCTTGTCAGCCATCTTTTTGCTCTTTGCCCTCAGTTTTGGTATCCATTTGGAATGTAATTGCAGATTCAGGTTTTTAATACTGTTTTCTTAATTGGTTCTAGTTGTAATTATCTGGAATCCTTAAACCACAGAAGGCCAATTTGTCTTCACCATTTCAAATATAACTCACATTATTAGCCAGACCCCATTTGTCTGTTGATTATGCAAAACGACCTTAATCTTTTTTTGGGTTAAGGATAGGACTTGTCTCGGAGTTTTATATCAGTTCCATTAGAAAGCAAGTAAAAGGAAGGTGCTGAAAAAGTTGTAGCTTGAACATGTTTGGGATGGACATTTTCATTTGATCCTACAAATCGAAGGTGGGAATAAAATAAACAAAAAAGTTACGTTGAGAAGTCAAACATTGACCACTAGAATGAACTTATATGTAACATTTTTTGTAAAATACGGTTGTGCTCCTTTGCACACCTTTTTGGCACATCATTTATACAAGTAAGACTACCCCATTGTCTCGGGAATGATTTAAGTACACGTTAGACTACTTCTCTTATTACTAATTGGTTTTGAGATGAAACTTTAGCATGGTATCAGAGTCTAATTTCTTTCCGGTTTCATGGGTCAAAAGATACCTTTTAGTTATGGGCCAAATGTAACCCATAGTCTGGTCCAACAGGCATATGTGGAGGGGACATTAGGAAATTAAGTCCCACATCGAACGTATCTTATTGTCTTGGGAATAGTTTAAATGCTTTTTAGGCTATTCCTCTCATTGTTAATTGGTTTTGAGATGAAATCTTAATAAATGAATGGTATCCGAATTATGCATTGACACTATTATTGGACATGTGATGAAATCTTAATAAATGAATGGTATCCGAATTATCCAAAAAATTACTAATTGGGTGCATGTGGTGGCCCAATTAACAGTTATTTATATTTACACATCAATCACCAAGTGGGTAAATGATGGGGGAAAAGTGTACATTTTTTTAAGCGAGTGAAGAAAGTGAAAATGTTTACTGCACAGCACGTTTTTAAGCGAGATGGTATACGAAAGAGAAATATAAGAAGAGATGAAGGAGATATGATTAGTGATGTGATGGGAAAGGAAGAGTGATGAAAAATGATATGTAAAAGAGTGGGGGAGGAAGTGTAAGAATTCCATTACTAGAAATCTATTCATATCTCTTTATAACAAATGACAGTGCATGGACTCATATATGTGACTGTCATTGTTATCCAAGAGTGGGTACTATCGAGTACTAATAATTTGAAGATGAAGATTGAAGGTAATGTGACTTTTATTACTTATCTCTGTTTTTTTATCTTAAAGAATCACTATATGTTAATATTAAGATGTTGCGCATGCGAGAGAATATTATTAGTTCACCCATATTAATCTTATTGACATTTCCGGAGTCAAATACTAATTATAAAATGAAGCAAAAGTCAAAATGCTTTGTTTCATAAAAGTCATCTTCTATAGTTTGTTAAATACCACCTATTATCAAAGTTACGAATGAATGAGAATTTTAAATTGACACACCATAAATTATATATTTGTCAATTGAGTTTTGTTAACTATTGCTCTTAAAGTAATGTTTAAGCAATTCAAAATTAAAGTCAAATTTAAAAGACTTAAAATATTAACTCTTAATATATTAATTCTCAAGATAAATTGTACATTTTAGGTTAATTAAACATTGTCCTTAAATTATGGTTAACAAAAACCTTTATAAATACTTTAAAAAATCCTTACAGTAGTTGACATGTTACATAGTGGTATTCCCCAGGGAACTCTAAATGCATTCTAAGTAAATTAATACAAATTCAGTTTATGCTTTGGATAGTGACAATTCATCTTTTTCTTTTATTTGATCTCTTTAACAATGAATTTTCGTAATGAGAAGCTTATTTGGTCTGGACTTTGGATAGTCTTATAAGTTAAAAGTTATCGTTTATTTGTCCTTTATAGTTCTGACACGGATAAATAAATGTAATTAATGTTCATTTGAGATAATTTTGTATTTTTTCTACTTTGTCTTTTATCATATGTTCAAGATAATTGCATTAGTAATTAACTTTCTACTCACAACCTCTTTGTTAACTAGGTAAACAAATCTAACATGATTTGAGTGTTGTTGCTTAATAATTTGTTGAATGTGATTTTAATATGTACAATTTTTAAATTTGCTTATGTTCCAATTGAAATGAGACTGGAGAATAATAAAGAAAATAACAATTGACTGCATATTAAATAGGGCATTAAACTCGCTTTTGACTTATAATGGAGTAGTTGACAATTAAAATCATCTAATTAATATAGATATAAGTTGTTGAACTCTAAAAGTCAATTCTTAAAAAAAGGGATAGGAATTCCACTTTTGCAAGCTACTCTATTAAAGTCAAAATCCATAATGTAATCTCCTTATAATAGAATAGTACCCTCCATTGACTTGCATGGAATTTTAGTTAGAAGAAAAGGTTTTGATTGTTTCATTTTATCCAACAACCACCCCAACCCCCAAACAAATACAAGAGACAATAATAGAACATCCCATGGGGCATTCAGATTGTTTTGCTACTGGAATAGTTCATAACTTCAAGGTTGCATTGAGATTGTTTTGCCCTTGCAGTTAGAACAAATACTGTTTGAAATGAAAATGATTTGTCCTTTTGGAAAACAAAAGAAATAAAAGAACATTGTTATGTCAAAGTCAGAAAATTGGGAACTCTGTATTTGGGAAGCATAACTGTGTCCCATTTCATATACATTTGTCTCTTTTTGGTTGAAAAAAATTATTTAAGTTAAAATTATAATTATGAATTATTTTTTTGACCAAACATATCTCCTACTACATGAGTGACACAAATGAGTGAAACAATAGACCCCTATATTTGGCTCTTACCAAATTTATTAGAGATTACCTTTTAAAATATTTATTCAAACATAATGGCCCCTCCTCTCTGGTGATGAGTTTTTTACTATGGGTTTTTCTAACCTATGTATTAGGTGCATAGGATTAACATTATTAAATGCCTTCCACAACTACTCAACTAATTTACTTGAAAATGGCAACAATATTTAAGATGTTTCATTTGCAATTAAATACTATGCTTTTAATTGTTTCTCTTCCCTACTTATATTCCAGCACGGTTCCATTCAACCTTATTCAGTTATTTCTCTGTTACACTTCTTTTTAGCGGTTTAGCCTCATGTTAAATTGTCCTCTATACAATAAATAAAAATTACCATTTTTCTTCTTCTATTTATTATCTTATCTCAAATACTATAACTTTATCATTAAAAAATACAATAGAAAGCTTAAGGAATAACTTTTATTATAGGAAGTATAAGCCACGTTATTTAAAAAGGTAAATGCATAAAGCAATCCTTTGTTAGAACAGAAAGAGCATCATAATGAAAACTTGAAAAGTGACAACATGGTTAGAAGAATAGAGATCCATGCTGGCTTATAGAGTTATAGTAATTAAGTATTAACCTATGTTTGGACAACAAAAGGTATTTAATATTACTTAAAAAAATAAAGAGAGGTAGAGATGTTGTAAAATAAAAACCCAAAGGGTTATGGCGAAAGGGATGTAGCTTCTAAACAATAGTGCTGAAAGAGAGTGATTTAGAATTTCAGATGATAATGACAGAAAGGAGGGATCCGATTGAGAGGTCAGAGGTGGAGTTGTAAAAGAACATTTATATACGGAAAGAGTTTTTATATTTTCACTGCATCACTCACTATTCGTTTATTAGTATTATTATTATTAAATTTTAAATAAATAAAAGGAAAAGTAATATAAATGAATAGTAAATAATATATTGACTATGTATATCTTTATACTATTAGTGTACAGAATAGAACGATACCGAAAATGCATGGGTTAGAGGAGAGAGAAAGATTAATGGAAGAGTTAATTACAATTGAGTTAACATCTAAATTACTTGGCATTTTCAAGAAAATTGATTATTTGTGGGGGCATTTTATATTTTTATAGCTTAATCCTATGCTAGAAAAGAAACCCTGTTATTATTATTGTAGTATTTCATTACATTTATGAGGTCTCAACTGTGTGTTGGTTTTAGGCTTTTAGCTTTTTAGGGAAATTTCAAAAAATCCTACCTATATTATGAATTCCGTTCTCTTTTTTTGACGAATTAATGAATTCAGTTTAAGAAAGAATGAATTTAAACTAATATTTCAAGCCACACGTGATATTCTTATGTTCACACAAATGCGAATTTTGTATTAATTGCGTAAATAATAGGTGGGAGGGGCTATTAAATAAATTTTTGTGATCTATTTTATTTTTTAATTCATATTGATTGGAGCTCCCACGGTATAACAGTGGACACCACGTTTCCATACTTGCCTACAAAACTCCAATTCTCCACGCGTTTTCTTTCAGATTTCAATACCAAACTAAGTGAAGCTGTTATTATTGTTATTTTTTAGATTACTTGGTATATTTAAATGTTGTTAAAATAATCTCCATCTAACCACGTAATAAGTATAAAAATGATCAAAGAATAACTTTATTAAAATGTAGCCTTACATCTTTGTTTTTATATTGTAATACTTATGCAGTATCAATATAAAAATTTATATATAGTTATAATATCAATATAAAGATAAATTATCTTCTTCAATAATTAAAATCATAAATAATTGATAATATAATGACAATTTAAAAATTTCTTAGGTTACCTATTATTATAACATACTTGATATGATTTTAATAGAGAGGGGAGTGACATAAAGTAGAATTCTATTAGAGTAAATTAAGGTTTCTCTTTCCCATCTCAACTCATCTTTTTGTGAACTTTTTCATTCCTATACCTCACTTTTATTTATACTGTATATATGGTTCAAGCATGCATGTTTTCAATTATATCTGTATTTTCTGAAGCAGTAAGGTATAATATATGCTTGATATGTCAATTGGCGGCGTATCTTTGCGAGTCATTGTTTCCACAATGATGAATCCATTGCTTTTTATGGCATTGCAACTAGCAAGCCTCATGTTGTATCAACCAACCAAAATGCTAAAATATATTTTTTTATTATAAACAATGACATGTTAGCTAAATTTGGATCATTTTGATTCATTTGCTTCAATCATTTAAAAAAATATTGTTTTCAGAGAGAGAAAAGTATAGTATTTGTAACTAGTTTTTTATTTATGTTTATTTGTTATTAAGTTATGTTATAATATAATATGAGTTGTTTAATTGAATTTTAAATTTATTTATTTAGCTTTGTTATGATTAAAACGTAAAATATATGTCGTTATAAGATTTTATTCTATTAAAATATTTATTTGTATGATAATAATGTTTTTAAATTTAAAGTATATATAATATTATTAAACTATGTTAGAAAATAGATTGTAAAATCTATACATGGTTAGTGTAAATATTTATATACAGACACCACATCATCCACCATTTATTTTGATTATTTTTTTTGAAAAGTCAAAAATTGTTAAATATCAATGATAGAGGATGCAGTGACAGTATATAAAACTTGTATACTATCAGTGTATACATCTTTTTCTCTAGAAAATATTATGAATATTTAAAATTGTTTTGATATAAAACAAATCAGCTGATCCAACCATTAATTTAATGGTTCGACCATTGACCTAATAATTGAATATTTTGACTGAGTCAATAATCCTTTTGTTGATAATAATAACATTTTTATTGTGAGTTATAAGTGATCTGATAATTAAGATGAAAGAATTTAAGAAATGAAATGAATGAGATTGTGAGTTTGAGTTTCACCTATAGCAACTTTAAAAAGTAAAAAGTTATAAGATGATTTGATGGTTAAAGGAAAATGAATGCTAAAAGTTCAAATATCGTCTATAACAAATACTAACATATTAATTGAGAATAAAAATAATAATAACATTTCTATTAGGGTAATGATTAGCAAAACCCAAATATGATTTTACGCATTTTCAAATTCAAATATTTGTCATTTCTTCCATGATGATAGAGACTTCCCAAAATATTCATATTGTCATGAAGTTCACAACAAAGCAATCAACCAACATTAAGGTGTTGCATTGGCTACAATAATTTATAACCTAATAACTAAAATAGTACAATAATAAAATGTAATGAAACACTATAGGGTTTACATAATACCATCTTAAAATAAATAAAGTAACAAAATAGGAAAATAAAAATGTGACACCCCTCCATCAAAGGAGTCTCACCCTAAATCCTAGAGCTGAAACAAATAAGAGATGGAATGTGAATCACCATTTAATAAGAAATTAAGAATATAAAAAGATGATATGTTATTATAACAGATAATTATTAGCGCAATATAAATAATGTCAGTCATAAGTGGGGGCATTTTTTTCTTCTTTTAGGTGTGCCCTCAAAATCATGGACCTTGGGCACTCGCCATTTTTCCCGGGTCGAACAATAATACAATACCTTCCAAATTTTCATTTATCATTTTTGGAAACAGAACTCGTCAATTGTTACTATCTCATGTTTAGTTCTTTATTAACACTCCAATTTAAAAATGAATATATATATAATAAAATATGTTGAAGGGTCATCATGTAATTCGTCCGTAAAGTCATTTGAGACTTGAGAGAATCTTTAGTTCTTAATGAGTCATCTTAATCATATTTGAGCAATCCAAAGATAACAAAATTGTATAAAAATGCAATAAATTTTAATGTATATGGAAATTTGTCTTTTGTTTTAATCTATTTACTATATAACAAAAAAAGCTTCTGCCACATCAGCTAGGGACACGTGTCAGCATAAGTTTCTGCCACATCAGCTAGGAACACGTGTCAGCATAAGCTCCTGCCACATCAGCTAGGAACACATGTCAGCATCTCCTACAAAATTTTCCCACTAAAAAATCTCTATCTTTTAATGTGCAACCTCACACAATATCAAAATATTCATTTATCATTTATTTGTACATAATAACTTATTAAATAATAATTAATAATAATAATGTAAAAAATAAAGGACTCTATTAAATCACTATCGGCCCACTTTTTCATTATCATTAGTAATGTAGTCATAGCATGTTTCCGTACAAAAAACTCATCTTTGTATTCATTTTAAATCTGGATGAACGAGGGAGGACAGAACGACATTATGCATTTTAAATCTGGATATACTGGGAAGATAGATAATGGTTTATTCTTGGGTCTTATCCAGAGGACATGTATATCGCCATAGGAGTACCTTATTAGAGAGAGTGCCTATCTATCCCTTGTCATAGTAGGCCTCATCAGCCCGCTTGAGGAAAGTCAGGTATCGGGTGGTAATTGACAACCAGACTTAATCTTCTCACCAGACGAATTATTAGATTCATTCTTCTTCTTTTTCAGCTTTGAGGCCGTGAGCGCACCCATGACAGTTTGAAGATCGGTATTCTCAAGGAAATCTTTCATGTTATCTTAAATCCTTGTTTTCAATCTGTATATCCAACCCAAGAGTTGTACCGCAGACTTTCTATTAGCATAGAATACAGAGTTCCCTTTGTCGTGCAGTGAAGGGTACTGCGTCAATAGAGTGGTCAAGGCTAACTAACTTACATGATTTCAACTATGCTGGAAAAGTTAAAAAGAAGAGTGTTCACTGGTAGCTAGTATTGAAAGAGAAGAACCTACGACTGTGGAATGCTTCTTATATGTTCGTAAAATAGGAACTCAAAGTAAAAACTAGACTTTGTCTTGCAAACTGACTTCAGCCATAGTGAACAAGGGAAAGGGTAGACGACACGCATCACCGAGCATACCGCACAAGGTTAAGGGTTCATCAGCGAATGGAGTTAGACCCATTTCCTAGCCTAGTTTTAAGCAGAACAACACCATCCTAGTCCAGAGCAGTAAAAATAAAGGACTCCATTAAATCACTATCGACCCACTTTTTCATTATAATTAGTAATATAGTCATAGCATGTTGCAGTACTAAAAACTCATTTTGGTATTCATTTTAAATCTGGATGAACGAGGGAGGGACAAAACAACATTATGCATTTTTCTCTTCATTTCCCTTTCGTTAGGATATTTCTTCTTTTCTAACTTCTCTTTCACATTGATTGTTTGCTCCATTTCTCTAAGGGGAGATGACTCGTGAGAAGAATCTCGAGAAGCATAAAAGCGACCCTAAGGTAAAACCTTTCTCTCCCCAAACCTAATCGTTTTCAATTCATTTTTTTGGGGTAATACCGTGTTGTTTTTTCTTCCAATTCTTTATCGATTTTGTTATAAAGAATCGTTGGTTAATCATCATAAACCAAAATTGTCCAATGTGATTTTAATAATTTTCTTTGATATGCAAAGCTAGTTGGATGCAAACAAGAAAGCTATGTCCATCCACGTAATATGGTGTTTACAGTTTGACAAGTGTGTATTCCTATACTTTTTGTGTTTTTACTGCTTTTAATTTTTGAACACATAAATTGTATGAGATAGATGGTGACCATCCATATAATAGAAAGTTTGTTTGCTTTGTGACCTGTATGGATGGCTGATGATGCCTTTAGCATCATGCACCCGACTGTTTTTTAATATATAAATTAAATTTGACGAAGAGTTTATACTACTATAGTACTACGCAAAACATTGAAGTTTATAGTGAAGTTGTTTTAACTGTTCAACTTTTGGATTATTGGATTCTTATATCTTATGAGCTACTCCTTTCCTTTTTTGTGAGTGTAATAATTGATGACAAGAGACAATTTGTAATGTAATATGGTGTTGATTTCTTCTTCTTTTTTATTAATTGTTGGGACTATAATTTTGTAAGTATAAATGAGTGTATTCAATTTTTGTAGATAGTTGATTATTTCTTGGATCATTAAGCATAAAGATGAAAAATAATCGTTTGGCCATACAAGAACCATATTGTCTATATGACAATCATATTTGTGGTGCTATGTGAATTTTTTATATTGGTAGAATCTTTTGTTCTGAAAGATCATATTTGCCTTCATTAACAGCCACAAGTCCCTCAAATCTCTAAAAGGATGATCTGTAGCTTTTTTTTGCAGGTTAAATCAACGAGTTTTCCTAAGTGCATTAGTGAATATCAGGACTACACTCCATGCACAAGTCCAAGGGTAAGGTTGCAGGAGCATATATGCATCACTTGAATGTTCAACTTATCATGCATGTTCAACTTGCCATGTTATATGTCATGGAAAAGGACTACTTTAACTTAGTTTTATTATTATTTTTGTTAATAATGTTTTCAATTTATATGACAATCAAGTTACTTAATCTTATACAGGATGTTGAATATTATAATAAATTGAAAGATTTTTAAAATTTTGATTGTGTTGGATCATTTAAAAATCTATAAGTATTTTATTTTTTTTGCATTTTTTATTTGTGGTGTAATGAATTAATGATCATTGAAATTGGTTGTGCTGTTGTTATTATGTCTGTAGTTTATGTTGTGGTGATATCACAATATTATTTTCATATAACTATCACAAGAAACATAACCAAAAAAATCCTCATTACTGAACAATGGAAAGTGTACAAAGAATACTTTTTTTAATTATGCGAATGTACGGGTCACATGTGTGTTCTTAACAATATATATGCACGAGTAACATGTATGTTTTTAACTATGTGAGTGTACCAGTAACATATATATTCTTAACCATGTCAATGCACATATAATATGTATATTCTTAATCGTACGCAAAAAATTACCGCCACATACTAATGCACGGGTAACTTGCTAGTTATACTGGGTTAGTTAACAACTTAACATTTCCCAACTTGTATACATGTCATATGCCGTCAGTCTATTATACACCATTAATTTTTAGTCAGTATTGATTCTTTAAAAAACACAAAAGAATAATATATAATATAAGTGTATAAATATCACACTATAATAATAATACTTGTTTTTACTCCTCTCCCATCATCTTATTAATAGTTTTCTTAAGTACAAATACTTAAAAATGAAACTTGTTTCCAGTACAGGTTAATCTTCTCCCTCTTGAATATGAAATCCATTGATAATAAGCAGCAACAACAATTCAAAGCTAATGAGTCAAAAAGGGAAAGAAGAAAGTCGTAATATTGTTTGAAGTTTTAGTTTGGTTTATTTTCGGTTGGGCTTTCTGCTTTGGTTTCTAACCACTTCTTTCATAAATAGCTTTCCCTTTCATTGTTGTTGTGATACATTGAAAATTAATTCAAAAAGGCATTGTTCATACTTCTTTCTTTCTCTTTTTTGATCAAGCTTTCCTGGTTCAAGAACAAGATGGGATACCATGTTCTTTAACATGGTATCAGAGCTTGCTCTCTGATTACCTCTTCTTCTGTATTCTTCACCGCTGCGCCTTGGTATCTCGTCTTCTCCCTACCTTTCTCTTCTTCGTCTCTCATCAATTTTCTTTCCAATTCCTTCATCTCAAATGGACAATCGTGCAATTCAGAGCATCAATCCTATTCAAGATCCCACTTCACCTCTGTTCATTCCTTCCAATGAGAACCCTGGAGTCCCTTTGGTTTCGGCTCTCCTCAACGGGAAAAATTATCATGCATGGTCACGAGCTATGTCTATGTCCATAAAGTACAAGAACAAGCTCCAATTCATTGATGGATCTCTTCCAAAACCCTCAATTGATGACCCTACCTTTGCTGCATGGGACAGATGCAATACATTAGTGGTTTCTTGGTTAACTCATTCAATTGAATATTCCATTGTTCAAAGTATTCTATGGATGGATACAGCATTGGAGATCTGGGAGGACCTGCGTGAAAGATACTATCAGGGGGACATTTTCAGAATATCACAGCTTTTTCGAGAGATATATACATTCCAACAAGGTAATCTTTCTATAGATGCTTACTACACTCACATAAAGGGATTGTGGCAAGAGATTGATAACTTCAGGCCAATTCCATCATGTTTATGCATAAACAAATGTGTATGTACCCTTGTGCCTACTATTAGAGGCTACAGAAAACAAGATTATGTGATATGTTTTCTCAATGGATTGAGTGATCAATATGAAGGGGTTAGATCTCAGATTATGCTTATGGAACCCCTACCTACTATAGGTAAGGCTTTTAGCTTGCTGATCCAACAAGAGAGGCATATTGATTCACATTTCAGTAATTCTAAAGCCCTGATAAGCAATATGGATAGTATAACTAGCAATTCTAACAATGAGTATAGAGGAAACTTCAGGAATGACAGAGGAAGAGGAAGAGGTACAGGATCACAGAGTCAAACAGGAAGAAAACAGATGGGATCCTCAAGTAAAAAGAGTTTTAAGAGTTGCACCTTTTGCCATAAAACAGGACACACCATTGACCAATGCTTCAAGAAGCATGGATTTCCACCTGGACATTTCAAGAATTTCAATGTCAATAACATCTCAAGCATCCAAGAGCAGAATTATGCTTCTGGTTACCAAAATGAGAACAAAGATCAAATTGTTGATGAAACCACTAATGAATCATCATCAGGGGTCAATATCACCCCACAACAGCATCAAACAATATTATCCATCCTCCAGCAGCAACCTAATTCAAGAGTAGTGCATAATACCAATCACATTACAACACATTCAGTGAATACAAACAATAAAGGTAACACACATTTGCTGAGTTATTTCACTAAATCTACTGATTGGTTGCTTGATACAGGTGCTACTGACCATGTGTGTCACACTCTCACTAATTTCCAGACTTACAAGCAGATAACTCCAATATTTGTCACTTTGCCTAATGGCAACCAAATATCTACTGCAATATCAGGAAGTGTCATGTTCTCTGATTCCCTATATCTTACTGATGTTCTATACATCCCTTCATTTCATTACAACTTAATTTCTATTTCCAGACTTATTAAAGCTTTACCTTGCAAACTGACTTTCTATGAAAATCTTTGTCATATTCAGGATCTCCAGTCTTTGAAGATGATTGGTGCTGCTAAAATGAAGGGAGGCCTATATGCAATGAAGGATTCAGTAAAGATTTTACCTACCCTTGCCAATCAAGGAGATCAAGTCAAGAAAAGTATAAACTCTTTTAGCAATAATGGTACTGTTTTGTGGCATAATAGGTTAGGACATCCCTCACACAATAAAATGAATATTATGAAGAAAATGTTTCCTTTTATCTCTTACAATAAAACTATTGATCCTTGTGATGCTTGTCACTTAGCAAAGCAAAGAAAACTTCCTTATAGTGACAGTACTACAAGATCCCTTAACAATTTTGATTTGATTCATATGGATATATGGGGTCCTTTGTCCACCCCTAGCACTTTTGGGCATAGATATTTTCTGACCATAGTTGATGATAGATCTAGGTTCACATGGCTTTATTTCATGAAGCACAAATCTGAGACTTCACAATTGATCAAAAATTTTGTTTCTTTAGTTTGTACTCAATTTGGAATGAAAATCAAAAGTATAAGGAGTGACAATGGGAAAGAATTTTTGCTGCATGATTTTTATAGTAATCAGGGAATTCAGCATCAAACTTCTTGTGTTGAAACACCCCAACAAAATGGGGTGGTTGAGAGAAAACATCAACACATCCTTAGTGTTGCTAGATCTCTCATTTTTCAGTCCAATATACCTCATTGTCTTTGGAATTTTGCTGTTGCTCATGCTATTCACTTGATAAATTTACAACCTAGTACTTTCTTGTCTAACAAGAGTCCTTATGACATGTTACATGAAAAATTGCCTGATATCTCTAGGCTTAAATGCTTTGGATGCCTCTGTTTTGCTAGCACTCTAACCTCACATAGAAGAAAGCTTGACCATAGGTCAAGAAAATGTGTATTTTTGGGCCTAAAATATGGTACAAAAGGGTATGTGTTGATAGATGTTAATAACCATGAAATATTTTTGTCTAGAAATACTATGTTCTATGAACACATATTCCCTTTCAAAATTGCACAAAATCATTCTGCAAGTTCTGATGGTAACTTGATTAGTATGGGTAGTTCTATCTTTGATATGGATTTGAATAATGATTCTGTCAAAAATAATGAGGGTGTTATGCCTTGCATTAATATGCCTATGCCTGACCTTGATTTTGATAATTGCTCATATAATCCTGTTGAGACTAACATTGATTCAACTCAAGATGATATTGATTCTGCTCCTGATAACAACTTTGTGCCAAGGCAGTCCCTTAGGACTAAAATCAGACCTCAGTACCTTCAGGATTACCACTGTGCCTTGGTCACTAAGCCTGATTCAGTTGAAACCAAATCTGCAAAAGTAAGATATCCTCTATCTAATACTCTTTCATATGAAAAGCTTTCTAAAGCTCATAGGCAATTTTCCCTTAGTATATCATCTCATATTGAGCCAACACATTATAATGAGGCTATCAAATATGCCTGTTGGAGAGATGCCATTCAAAAGGAGCTAAAGGCTCTAAATAACAATAACACATGGGTTATAACTGCCTTACCTAATGACAAGAAAGCCATAGGGTGTAAATGGGTTTTTAAAATAAAGTACAAATCTGATGGATCCATTGAGAGGTATAAGGCAAGATTAGTTGCCAAAGGTTTTACACAAACTGAGGGAATAGACTATATGGAGACTTTTAGCCCTGTAATCAAAATAACCACAATTAGAGCTATTTTATCCATTGCTGCTGTGAACAATTGGCATATACATCAATTAGATGTCAATACAGCATTTTTGCATGGAGATTTAAAAGAAAAAGTCTACATGAAAGTACCACCAGGTCTCACTGTTGCTCATCCTAACATGGTTTGTAAGCTTGAAAAATCTCTCTATGGCCTAAAGCAAGCAAGCAGGCAATGGCATGATAAGCTTACAGCTTTCCTTCTGCAATCAGGTTACACTAAATCCATGGCTGATTATTCTCTTTTCATTAAGACTTGTTCCTCTAATTTTACTGCAATTCTTGTATATGTTGATGATCTAATCTTAACTGGTAACAATTTGATGGAGATTGAACTTATGAAAGGTTTGTTAGACACTGAATTTAGCATTAAAGATCTTGGTGAGTTGAAATTTTTTTTAGGAATGGAAATAGCTAGATCTAATAAGGGAATTTTACTATATCAAAGGAAGTACATCCTTGATCTTCTTGAGGAGACAGGGATGCTTGCTTGTAAACCTTGTTCCACTCCAATGGAGTATGGAAGAAAATTGATTCACTCCAAATCTGGATCTGTTTTGGAAGATCCTAGTGTTTACAGAAGATTAATGGGTAAACTATTGTACCTGATCCATACTAGGCCAGATATTAGTTTTGCAGTGGGTCATTTGAGTCAATTTGTTTCATGCCCTACTGATTTACATCTTGATGGAGCCAAGAGAATCCTAAGATATCTCAAAGGATCCATCAGTTTGGGAGTTTTCTTTTCTTCTGCAGGGACATATTTGAAAGTTAAAGGCTATACTGATTCAGATTGGGGAGGTTGCCCTGATAATAGAAGATCAGTTTCAGGATATTGCTTCTTTCTTGGCAATGCTCTTGTTTCTTGGAAAAGCAAGAAGCAGCAGGTGGTATCTAGATCTTCTGCAGAAGCAGAATACAGAGCTATGACACTAGCTGCTTCTGAGGCACAATGGCTTATGCATCTTCTCCATGATCTTCACATACCACATTCTGAACCTGTAATGCTCTACTGTGATAACCAGTCAGCTCTACACATAGCAGCAAATCCTGTCTTCCATGAGAGGACAAAACATATAGAGATGGATTGTCATTGTGTCAGAGAAAAGGTCCAATCTGGTCTTCTTCATCTTCTCTCCATCTCTTCCTCGTCCCAACTTGCAGACATCCTTACTAAGTCCTTATACCCTGCATTATTTCAAGGTCGTCTTTCCAAGCTTGGTATGTTAGATATACACCTACCAGCTTGTGGGGGGCTCTTGAATATGAAATCCATTGATAATAAGCAGCAACAAGAATTCAAAGCTAATGAGTCAAAAAGGGAAAGAAGAAAGTAGTAATATTGTTTGAAGTTTTAGTTTGGTTTATTTTCGGTTGGGCTTTCTGTTTTGGTTTCTAACCACTTCTTTCATAAATAGCTTTCCCTTTCATTGTTGCTGTGATATATTGAAAATTAATTCAAAGAGGCATTGTTCATACTTCTTTCTTTCTCTTCTTTGATCAAGCTTTTCTGGTTCAAGAACAAGATGGGATACCATGTTCTTTAACACTCCCTTAAATATAAAAGAAGGTACTTTTCGTGCAGAATACTGAAAATCAAAATTTGCCAAGTAAACATGAAGGAAAAAAACCACAGTGGATATATTTAACAAGCTGTGACGTGAAACCAGATTCATCTAAATTTTCTTTTAAAAAAACTAAAAATGTTAGTAATTAATCATTGGCAAGTAAGTCTTATAATCCTATATCTTCTCCTCATCTTTTTTAGTAATGTTTTAATATATTGACTAGTCCAACATGCTTAGGGAATAATTTTGAGAGTGAACCTGACATCATCTACTTCAACCTTTCAATTTAGTTTAAATAATACATTTTATATTAGTATTCTTTGTACCAATAATTTTGATATATAACTTTAACAATAATAACAACCAGGGAGAGGGTTAGGTTGGATTCCCTGATAGTCAATTATCAATCAGCAATATAACTACAATTAACTAAAAGTTTCCTCGAAAAAATAATAGGGTTAACAAAAAACATGGAATTAGGTTAATACATCAATAAAGTACAGAAAACATTCATACTCAATAATTAAGAACAACAATTTAGATTAAGCACCTCTTGCAAAAAAATAAGATGAAGCGAATTAGTTATTGTTCCCTTAGCTATGAAATTAATAATTGATCGTTATTAAATAAATTTGTATTTAGTTTCTCACCATAATTTTTCAAAAAAAAAGTTCTGGTCAGAATTAGCTAACCAAGTGCCAGCAATTTCATATTTTTAATCTGCTGGCAGATAAATAAATAAATAAACACGCACATTATGAAAAGCCTTTTTTCTTCTTAAACTCGTGTCCCTGCCGGCATTTAAATTATTTAGTTGTTTTTCAACTTACACATATAACCCTTAAAAGATAAACTATATTGACATAATAATTTCTAAACTGCAATCACAATCAATGCCAGAAACAAAATCTCATATTTTTAAAGTGCTTTTAATGTAAGATTTTTCTAAATGTATTCGAATTTATAAAAATTGTATTGAAACTAAGTCATTTTTCTATTTAAGTTGTTTGAGTAAATAAAAGTATTTTAGCATAATTCATTGAATATACATGCAAGTTAAAATATAAATAAGACGAAAACAAAAACTCTCAAATAGTCTTACAAATGACGGGATGAAGTTTGTTATATGACACATCTTAATTTTCTTAAAGCAAAAAAAATACATGTATAAAATTTATATACATTAATGAATGTGTTTCATCAGTCTCTATTTCAAAATTATCTTTTTAGATAAATTAACATCTAACGCAGATTTAAAAAACCTTAAATTGCTTATTATTAAGAAGAGTGACTCTTGGAGTGCCATGATTTGATTCCTTTAATTTCTTCAAAATGCTTACTATACTCTAGCAAAGGGTGTATGACCCCATAGATGGCTACCTACAAGTGCAATAAACAAGAGGAAAGATATACCCAGATGTATCATTAGTGGCTAATAGTTAATAAAAATGAATTGAATAGAAGTATTTAGTTTACTCTTCAACTAACGAAGAGATAATGCTAACGACATAGAAAGAATAATATCTTCGTTTTAACAACAAAATCAATTTTATTTTAATGCTTACTTTAATATCACGAGAATTAGTTTGTATACTCTCAAAATATATCTCAGTTTAAAAATCAATAAAATATTGGTTTAGTTATATTAGACCTAAGTGACATTGAGTATATATATATATACATATATATATATATATATATATATTAAAATGTCAAATATTCAATTTCTGTAAGAGACAATCATGTTTCCAAAAAATGATTAGTTTTTTTTACTCAAATAATGATATAATGGTATATAACTAACAAAATACTAAAAAAAAACTTTAGTAGTTTAACGAAGATATTATCTTTCTGTTTCATTAGCATTTTCTCTATGTTAGTTGAAGAGTAAACTAATATTCTTTCCGTGTCCATTAACATTGTCTCTTTATTAGTTGAAGAGTAAACTAAATATTTCTATTTTAATTTTTGCTTAACTCTCAACCAATGATGATAAGTTTTAGTTTAATTTTAAAATCATTCTTAATAGCTTCATGTGTAGTTTATTTTCTTCCCTGGTCTACCTTTCTTTAGGGATTGAGTTACATCATTTAATCTATTCTTCTTATAAAAGCTTCATCCATCTTATTCATATTTGTTCAAATTATTATTTACTTCAATTCGTATTCATTATCAATCTTTTCAGTTAATGTATTCACTCATTCAAAGACAATTCTTACTTTCGGGTACCAACTTTATTTTAACGACGATTCCCCTGTAAGAATAAGCAACAATGATGTAAATAGTTCAGGTATCATGTGAAAGATGTACAAAACAAAAGGCGATATGGGAAAGAGGGAAAAGAGTGATTGGTGAAGTGCAGGACAAACAATTGAATAATACATAATAAATTATGTAAATGTGTTTGGGACAATTAATCAGGATCAAACAAGAAAATGAAACCCATCACAATATGTCACTTCTCAGTTAGGGTGAAATCTATTCTGACTAGATTGCTAACTCTCGAGTTTGTCTAAATATTGTATTGTAATCTTTTGTTTGGTTTTTCTAACTGTTATTTTTTTCTAATAAATTTTTTCTTATCAATAATCAATTTACAAATGCATACGTTACTTTCTTATAAATATAAATATTTAATACAAGAAGAATATATCATCCCAAATATAAGATGCAGTGTGTTCCTGTTGATTTTGTGGAGTGGAAACTTCCAGGAACCTTCTTTATTGGCTCTCTCTAAAGATATTCTAAATATGAATGAAATACTATAATTCGTTTTCGGTGGAATCAATTTTCAAACGTATAAAATTGCCTCCTATAATATTAATGGTAAAAATGTAGTATATGCTGAGTGTCTTGGATAGTGACACCACCCTTTCTAATTGTAGGAAAATATATTGGACAAGTTGTACTTTGTACGCGTAAACTCAAGCGTAGAAACTAGATGCATCATTGGTGCGTGGGACAGACATGTTCATTCCGCACGTACTAATTATTCTTTGTTCATTTTATCTATTTCGGGTGTTGCAGCATGTGCCTTATTTTATATGAAAGTGGGCATTGGAGCCTTATATAAATATTCATATATAAAACAAATATATGTATTGTTGGTGTCCAAGTTTTATATATTATCATTGTATTATTTATCATTTATATTTAATTATCATTATTTCTTCACAAACATAATCCAAATAAATAATGATTATATAGTAATCGTATATAAATATTTACGGTAATCGTACATAAATATTACACTCATGTTTATAAATCTTATACATAATACTACAAAATTATCTAACCAAAACCTTGCAATAAACAACAAAATATAAGAACTGAACTAGCTATTACCTTCACAAATCACAATCAAGCCAACTTTTTTATCAACATCAAACTTTGTTTATATGATACACGTTTCCAATTTGATGGCAAAGCATAGAAAATAAGTATAGACCCGTGTTGGATTATTGTATATGTTCATACAGTTCTTAGAAGTAAATAGAAGTCGACTCCACCAGATAAATTTGATCTTGTCATCTAATCAAAAAAATAGATCGTGTATAATTTTTTTATCAGCTCACCAATCCTAATCAACATAAAAAATCGACATTGGTTTTCTGGCTCCATTGGTTGAATTAAGTACTTATTGTTAGCCTAAAATAACTTACGACAATAATACAACTTCGTTTATTTAAAAAGTTTTAGAATTGCATTGAGCATCAAGGGTTCTCACCATTATCACCTAAGGTGAGATGTTAAGCCAACAATACGAAAGATCACCTGAAATTTGAGCTTATATATAGGGATGGCAAAAAAACCCGTACTCGTGGGTACCCGCGGATAAAACCCGTACCGGCACGGGTACGGGTCACAAACGGGTACCCGCGGGTATTATAAACGGGTTTTTAAAAATACCCGTCGTACATACGGGCGGGTACGGGTATTATGGTACTCATACCCGCGGGTACCCGTTATTTATATGATTAATATATTATATTTAATTAAAATAAAAAATACATTATTCTAACATTTATTAACATTTATTACACTATGTATACTTTTTCCTTTTACTTTGTTTACATATTTTATTGAATTTGGTGGTGAAACACCCTACAGATATTATTACATGGGTAAAAACACACATGTTTTACAAAGAAAATATATATTTTCTGTTAAAAATGAGAACAAAAAATCATACAAAAGGAAACCACTAATAAGTTTAGCATTTTAGCAAAATATTCAATCAAAATGTACAAAAATAGTTAAGTTTTATCTTATTTGAAACACAATAGAAGTAAAAATTTAAAAAATTATTTATAATAAAGGAAATTCGCGGGTACCCGTTCTACGCACGGGTACCCAGAAATACCTGTAAATACTTGCTCACGGATACCCGTACGGGTACGAGCAGGTATGAGTATTACTCTTCTGTTTTAAAACGGGTAGCGAGTAGCTACTATCCGTGCCCGTTGCCATCCCTACTTATATATGTCGTATTAAAAATCTAATGATTAATACAATAAAACAAGTCTACCTAACTAGTATCTGCTAACTCAAAGTCTCAAATGCTTGAGTACCTATGACATGTACCAAAAGAAAGATGCTTCACTATTTATAACAACACATCAAAGTACTCAGGTCCAAAATATTTGTTATCTTCATATTTGCAATTCTCTAATTAGACGTTTTATAATGAATAATAAAAAATTTATCCTTGTAAATATTATTTTATTTTAGTCATTTTTTTATTCTATTTTATTTTAAAGGTGAACCATTACGACACTTAGTAAGATATGAGGATGATAGATGTATGTAGTCTAACTTATAAAATTATTTCTAAGATTTGAACCCGTAATCTGATGATGAATAAGCAATAAACTTCCCCTACATTCATCTTATAACTTAGAAAATAATTAACTGGTATCTCACTTTCCATTTGGAATGGGGGGCACTATTGGTTGCTGGTAGGTATTACGGGTATCTGCATAAAGAATGTTAGTTGGTCGAATAGTCCAATCTCAGCAAAACAGAATCTCTAGTTGAAGGAACTAAATTGGTTTGTTTTTTAACTGCACAAAATTTCAGTTGGTAGACAACACTGTCTTTGTCAGATTCATATTAAACAAATATTAAGAATATGTGACAGATATGTGACACCACACCTTAAGCACAAGCTCTTGCATTGCCCATGTCACTTTCATTTGTTCTGTCTAACACAAACAAATCGTTCATATTTGGGACCACCCCCACGTCTCAGGAATAAAAATTGACAGGTCTCATTCTCCTTCTATATCCATTTGATGTACCAAGTCTAACCCTTTTAGCAATATTTCACCACTTTCCTTAAGGGGAGTTTTAGGTCCACTGCTAGGAATATTATTTTAATACAGATCAAGTTATAAATGTGGTCCTTCAAGGGACTAGTGAAAATTAATTTTGTAGTATATTGGTATTATTAGTATATTCAGTTGCTGTTTCTCTCCTATCATGAATGAGATATTTTTCTATACTTAAATCCAATCCCTATTTGGCATTACCTTAGATTGTTGGGTATATATAGTTGTAATGCTCTCACATTTCCTAGCATTCAAACATATCAAAGCTTCTTATCACACTAGAAAACAAGAGGACCCTTCCCTCTAAAAGTTTTTCAAAAAATGGAATCTACTCAACTGATTTCTGAAGAGTGGTGTTCTCTTAGTGGAATAAACACAGCTGAAGAAGCTGACTTCATGACTCAGTTGCTTGGTGGAAATTCCACCCTTTGGCCAGGCCATGAATCCACAAACACCAATAATACCAATTCATTTTTGCCTTCAAATGTTGCAAATACTAACTTATATTTTTCCCATGGGAGCATCTCTAGTGCTGATAGTGGTAATATCTTTTCCACTACAAGCAGTAGAACTTGCTCCATTGAACCAGCAACAAACTTTGACTCCATGCCCATGGATTTTTGCTTAGGAGATTCCAAATTTAGTCCACACATTTTAAAATGGAATGATAACTTAAGCCAACAGATAAATGTACTAAGCAGTGGTGAAGAGCCAGGCCTAGACCAAGGAGGGCAGGTTCTTAATTACTACAATTTGCATGCTGAAGAGTATAAAAACAAAAACCTAGTGAACACAGCAAAAAGATCAAGGAGGTCAATAGATGAGGTATATAGAATAATAAATTAAATTTTGCTTACCTTCTAGCTAGTGCTATTTTTGAGTTTTATATACATTTAATTATGTGGGATTTTGATAATGATTTTATCATGTAGTTATCAGAGAACATGAGGAATACTAAATCAAGGAAGATTCCAAAATCTGCTTCTATGAGTAGCTTCAATGAAGAGGATAAAAGTGTTGGACTCCAAAGACAAGGGTCTAGTAGTTGCATTTCAGAAGGTGACTCTAATCCTTCTCTAGAGCTAAATGGAGAGGTATCTCCAAGTTTGAGCCCAAAAGATCCTACACTTCCCAATTTTAATAGAAAGTCAAGATCTAACACCTCTCCTGCCACTGATCCACAGACCCTTTATGCAAGAGTAAGTCCCCTATAAAGGCCAAATTTTTAACAAAATCATGATTAGCTATTATCACTGTATTATGGGTCTTTTCCTTGCATCTAAAGAATTTTCCTCTTGAACTATGTAGAAGAGAAGAGAAAGAATAAATGAAAGGTTGAGAATATTGCAAAGCCTTGTCCCCAATGGAACTAAGGTAGCTTCCTCAATGACAATTGAACTATTATTAAACAATTGGTTAAGGTGCTCAAATTCTCAAGTTTTCTTTCTTGGTGAATTATAGGTGGATATCAGCACTATGCTTGAAGAAGCTGTCCAATATGTGAAGTTTTTACAGCACCAGATTAAGGTAACAATTTGAGAATCAACCTCAGTCTACATCTAAATTGATAATTTCTTATTTAAAAAAACAGTGATTAATTCATTGTTTAATTTGAATGTAACAGCTTCTGAGCTCTGACGAATTGTGGATGTATGCACCCATTGCTTACAATGGAATCAACATTGGACTAGACCTCATTACAAGCAAAGAACAATAGTATAGTCTATATAGCATAGTAATTAAAGACCAATTCAGCCAACATTAAATACCTCATTAACCCACCACTGGTTGGGGTCTAATAAAAATAGTTAATACTACTATACAGCGATTTATCAGCTTAGACTGTCATTTTATATATGTTTTTGTTCATTTGTATATCTGCTGAAATGTGGCTGGAATTTATCAAGCAAACAAGCACTGATGTATTTTTGAGCAATGAGACAATAATTTGAGTTAACTTTGTGACTCTTTATACACTTGACTGTACTAATCCTCCTTTTTTTGTAATACTAATCCTTTTAAAAGCAAAAGCAAATTGCATATAATAATAGCTTAATTATTAAGGCTTTTAACTAAATATTTGGTAAACTGTGAATAGAGTTCATAAAAGATAAGGAAATTTAAGCAATTCAAATAACACGAAGTTAAGAAACCTAATCAAGTCATTAAACACTAGCCTAAACAATTTAATCATTGGCTCCCATATAAGACATAAAAGTCCAACTCTTGATAGATCATAGATGCTCCAATTAATTAGCCATTATACCTTCTCTAATAATGTGAACCCCAACCTTCCACCTTTTAATATAATTCTCCCAACGACAATGTTATTACTATAATTACATTTTACAACTTTATCTTGCAACTAACAAATTTATTTTTACATTACATTTGCTAATCTTTTATCGATACACATATATAAAGAAATGTGTTCCTTTTTCATAAAACTCTTTTAGGTTGTTTTATAGGTATTAAGGATATTAATTAATATAACCATTTTAATTTTATGTGTTCAAAATTAGGTGTATTTTTATGAAATTGTGTTCCATTCATTTTTTTTAATATATTATGATTTAATGATGTAAAGTAAATATGAATATTTTGATATAAATTTAACCAATATGCTTAGAAATGTATATAGTGTCCTAGGACCAACATATATCACTTAAAAGGGCCATATAAAAAGGATCAAAGAGAAGAACTAATTTGTTCTTTTTTTGTTTTATACAAAACATAATTCTTCTCCTAATTAGCTATTTTAGAGCCACTCAATTTCATTTTACACATAACACAATCAATAGATAGTTGAGTTCTTTAAATATAATATCATATATTCAATTTATGATATTTCTATGGATAAATCTTTTTTAAAAGATGGTATACTCGCTTTAATGATTCTTATGCCTTTAAAAGAATTAGTCTTTGATTACAGTCCTACGTGAAAAAATGTTGTTGAAGTCCACCTCACCATCCATAAGGATTCTTTTTAAGATTGCCACAAAGCTGATTAGTTTTAGGGATAAATTTAGGTGTTTTCTATTTGTGTTTCAACTAATGGAAGAAATATTGTTTAGTAAGTCTGTAACTGATAAAAATAATTATTAAATTTCACGCTAATATCCATATTTTAAAAACCTTAAATGATGAGCTAATACTATGCTCACAATATATTTAAAAAAGAAATCTGGAAGCAGTAAATGACTTCTCTTGTTTTATGTTTCGAAAACACAAATTCTATTTTTGAAAACTATGAATAATGATAACCAACAAAAAATGGAAAATTATATTGGAATATAAAATCCAATTTGTTTATTTCTCAAGTATACATCATATCATTTCCCCTTAGAATTTATGACTCCTGGTTCATTAAACAAAATACACCCTTTCATAAGCCTCTTTCTGGTTCATTATTATTCTTGATCCCTTCCACTAACACAGCTCATCTCTTAGACTAACATTAATATATGAGACGAAACCTTTAATGTATCTCTTGTTTGTGCCTTTTATAACCTGATTTCATTTGACTTAACCGTTAAACATGTGTAAGTGTAAGTAACTGCGCCTCCCTGTTATGTTCTGAAATCAACTCTTGTAATACATTTTAGATAACACTCTAACACAATTATTCAAGTATTATGGTGTTGTCATGTGTACTCATTCCTCTAAAATGGGATTTTTATTATTAATCATACTCATCAATAACCCATTTAATGAAAATTGGAATACAAAGAATTGAATTAATGACAATTATGATTGTTTGTAAATAACACATTTGATAAGAAAATAGAGTTCAATTAATAATTAATTTATCAAATCAAATAATCATAACTATTTGTACTGAAATAGTTAATGTCAGGTATGACAGCCACTGTGATCTTTCACTTTAATTACAAACTTGATTTAATATTAATGTTAATTGTTAGTATAGGGACAGCGCGTGAGAGAGATGGCTTACATCACAAACCATGAGCTCAATGAAAGTACAATGTAAGAATCCAAAAGTACAATGTAAGAATTGAAATAATATGTTGTACAGGTAAGAGCAGTTACTTTCGTGTCTTTTCCATTGTTTTTTAGTTCACTCGTTACCCTTATCTTAAAAAAAAACTATAATTATATTTATTAAAAAAATATAAAACATATCCAAATGAACTGCATAAATATACACAAGTAGGTATATAAGAAATAAAAACTTGAAATCCTATTACTGGAAATGTTGATGGCTTTGATTTGGAGGAATATATTTGTTGTCCTAAAAAGTGTGTCACACTACTATATTATGTGTTTTCAATTGTGATTAATAAGAAAAATATTTAATCATTAAACTTTTAACTTAAATACATTTGTTGAATCCGCTATAATAACTGACACTTACATACTATTTGGGATAGTGGAAATGTTCTCCAGAGATTTACCAACTCAACATTTTCCTTATAAAATGCTCGGTCAATAAGATTACCTACTACTGTATCTCCATGATCAGTTATTGTTCCCATCCACGTATGTCTGAAAAATCTTTTAAGAGAATGTGGTAGGTGTTTTCAAACCAGTTTTAGAATGTAAAGACTCATTGCCACGTTCTCATTTCTTACGTCATTTTCATTTTTGTCTAACTCCAGCACATAATTTTTATAATATAATAATCAAACAGGGCCTACACCACGTTGTTCTCACAATTAACAATTGTATTTCTCTTCAGAAATACTTCAACTTTGTCCTTCTCCTTAACCTTTGGGGGATTATTATTCAAAACTTAGGGTAATATGTATAATGCTTAATGATTAATACTTAATACAAATACTATTCTATTGTGAACTAAGTACTTGAACGTGTTCCTCCTGAGATATAGGTGGCCCAATTAATCAAGGACTTGTGCATATTGATATAAGGGTATTAGGACTTTGTCAGAAACTAATTATTGGCAATTATAATTTGAGATCTTTTTATATGAATTAAGTCAATTCATAGTGGTATATTTGTTGTACCCGTTGGGTATAAATAGAGGTTTGATCTCAATTGTTATCCAAGCTTTGAAACAAATTGAAGCTTCTTTACACTATAACACTTAAAAAAAGAAAACCCTTTTATCTTTAAGCTTCCAAAGAAAAAATATGGAGCATGCTGAGCAAATTTCTGAAGAATGGAGTTCCCTTAGTGGGTTATACACAGCTGATGAAGCTGACTTTATGAGCCAATTACTTGGTAATTACTCAGTCCCAGAGCAACTCTATGGAAATTTCAATTTGGAAATTCCATCTGTATCATGGCATGGCCATGAATCAACAATAGTGAGTGTGACAAGCAATAACTATAGAAGTTCATATTATCCTGAAAATGCTGCTAATACTAATTATTTGCATAGTAGTAACATATTTCCCAGTACAAGTGGTGCCAATTGCTACTTGAATGATTCAATAACCAACAATGGCTATGTGCCTATTGGTTTTTCCTTGGTGGATGCTAAATTCAGCCCTTATGGTTTTCAAGGGAATGAGAACCAATATATAAATGAAAATATTGAAGAGTTAGATGCAGAGGTTGTTGCTGACAAGAATTTGCAGGCTCAAAAGGAATCTGCAGAAGTACTTGTTTCTGAGCCACCAGAAGAGTATATAACTTGTAACCTGGAGAATTCAGGAAAAAGATCTAAGAGATTGGTGGAGGTAGAATAACACTAATCATTTTTTTCTATTTTTTCTAGTGAAGTTTAAAAACCACCTGCTATTGATTTTTCCTAGTCCTAGCTATAAGCATTTTCTTTTCCTGCACTGTTTATGATAATGTGATTGATTTTTTGTGATTTTGATCATTTTGATTTTATAGGCCAGAAAGAACAAGAGAAATGTTAAACCAAGGAAGAAGCAAAAATCTGCTTCAATAAGCAACACTGAAGAAGATACAGATGCTGGTATTCAGGGGCTGAACATGAGTAATTGCTGCTCAGAAGATGATTCCAATGCTTCTCAAGAGATAAATGGAGAAGGGTCTTCATGCTTGAGCTTGAGCCCAAAAGATATAAAGTCAAATGGTAAATCAAGGTGTAGTAGGGGTTCTGCTACTGATCCACAGAGCATCTATGCAAGAGTATGTCCTTTGCCAACTGCATTTCATTGAAACATCCATGTTCCATGCTAATAATGTTATTATATTTTGCTGTTTTCCATGTACTATAAACTGTGAAAGGATTAGAACTCATGAGATTTTTACTTTTTACTTATGCAGAGAAGAAGAGAAAGGATAAATGAAAGGTTGAAAATCCTACAAACTCTAGTTCCCAATGGAACAAAGGTAACTTTTTCAATGGCATTCAATATATACACATAAAAAAGCTCAAATTCAGCTTTTAGGAGAAGCTGAATTCTCAAGAAAACATTTTTCCCAAAGCGTTTTGGAAATTCACCTATTTAAAAAAGATAAACATATGGTCTAAAATTCTCAAGTTTGGTTATTGAAGGTGGATATCAGCACTATGCTTGAGGAAGCTGTGGAATATGTGAAGTTTTTACAGCTCCAAATTAAGGTAACAACTTGATGATCCTTCATAAATATTTCCCATATATCTTAGAGAAAGATAGTAACTGATACATGTTTTGCCACAATTTAACAGCTTCTTAGCTCTGATGATCATTGGATGTACGCTCCAATTGCTTACAATGGAATGAACATTGGACTAGACCTCAATCTTACCCCGACCAAACAACCATAGGATACAATTAAGAGCAGAGAGTTCCATTTTGCCAATTTATTTTATGTTTCCCTTGTGCTCATGAGTATTCATTAATTGGTATTTAAGTGTAACATTATTAATCAAGTGAAACCTTGTGTATTTTTTTAACTATCATACATTGTTCTGAGTTGATTTCTTTATATTTTTTGGTTTGGTTGCACCCATTCAGTAAACTCCAGTTGTTGGCATCTTACATTAAATAGTAGTATACTAAAAGATTCCAAACTAGGGTCACAATTTAATTTAGGCTATATTAACCTTAAATAAAAAAAGAATGAAACATTAACTTATAAAACAACAATCTAAGTTTTTTTAATCTCACTAGGTGATATCGATTACATGAGCAAACGTAATAATGTTCTATGATTCATAAATCATATTTAATAATAAAATATTAATATCTAAATCTATCCTGATCGTTTTACTTATATTCCTTTCGTTTTCTAATGCTCTCCCCACACATATCCAAATATATAAAGCACCATTCTATAATCTTTTAAGTTGCATTGGTCTTAAATTAAAATAAATTTGAACATTCATTAACTCTAGAAAGATTAATGATAAATTATGTATTAACTTTATACCAATAGACCATCATTTGTATTTTTTCTAATATATTATGTATTAACTTTATGTTATACTATTTAAGAAAAAACAATTTAAGTATAAAAAATGCAATATATAAACTCAATAGAGAGTAAAAATATAAATAAGAGAGTGTATGAAAGATTAATGATAAATTAATATTGAAAATAGTAAATTACATTGACACCCCCAAGTTTTAGTGAAATTATACAAACTACCTCTCACTTTTCTACACCTGCACAAACCTCCCTTAGTTTTCATACTTTCATTACACTGACCACCACTGCATAAGAAATAAGTGTAATCTTTTAAACAAAAAATGTGATAAATGCAATTAAGTTAAACAAAACATATACAAATCAATGTATCTTTATTATTTTTTGTTACAAAATGTATCAACAATTCTAAAGAAATATTGTTTAAATCGCTCTTATAATATAGTGTAACGAACCAAAAATAATAAAGAGATATTGACTCATATATTATTTAGACTTGTCTTCACGATATATCATGTTTTGTTTAACTTAATTGCATTTATCACATTTTTTGTTTAGAAGATTACACTTATTTCTTATGCAGTGGTGATCAGTGTAATGAAAATATAAAAACTAGGGGAAGTTTGTGTAGATGTAGAAAAGTGAGAGGTGATTTATGTAATTTCACTAAAATTCAGGGATGTCAATGTAATTTATTTTATAGAAAATGAAAACAATGAAAGTAATATGTGGAAGTTTATATTAGTTATTAATGAGAGATGTTCAAAGGATAAATTTAGAATATAAAAATCATGTCATTGTGGTAGTTATTATTTGTTTTGGCTTTATTAATACTAGTGTGTACAAACACTTCATGTCTGCCGGTCAATATTGCATGGTACTATATATTTCATTTTTTATAATTAGAATATATTCGGTGTACTAATATTATAATTTTTGTTTGTTTACGATAATGTTTAATTTAAGGTGAGATATGTGATTAATTAATGTATTGGTGGTGGTTAATTAGGATTATATGTTTTTTTGTAAAAATTAAATAATATGAAGGGCAAAATAGGAAGGGAAAATTACATCATGATAAAAGTTACACTATGTTTTGTCTTTATATATAGTATATGTATTAATAATATAGAATAGATATCCCTCAAGCTATTATCAGGATCCAGAACTAACCCCCTCAATATCAGTAACCACCCCTCAACTATAATTTCACCAAACCTAAGACATATTTGGTTTTTGTTATGACCTAGATTATATGTTGTTTAGTCTACAAAAAAACAAAATTAGTTAAGTCAAGTTGCCTTTGACCCTAAACAAAAAAATAAGGAATGCATACAGTTCTCAACTTCTCATATTAGATGAAGTACAATTTCATGCGCCCCCACAAATAAAATGACCCCTCTTAGGTTAGTTTATAGGCAGAATTGTCATACGCTTTAGACAGAAACAAACACAAAAAATGCAGGAAGAACACTTCACTCAAACTACAAACATCAAAATGTTAACTTAAGCTTCTACTTAAAGCATAATCAGTTACTATCAGTGTGGAACAAACGTGTCATGAACAGAATCCTACAATCTAGTGCAATAACTTAACTAACCTAAATTCAAGCCTTTCAAGTATACAACTTGACTACATTCCCAGTAAAAACTTAGGGCAACTATAACATTCTATGGAGCATATGATACAGTCCATTAAATTCAAAGCTCGGGGACATTCTGAACAGCTCAAAAAGGTAAAAGAGTAAGCCACACCCACCAATGCTTCATATCAGACATGGTTATACTAAGAGAATCACAACTTTCTCCTTTCATGCTCTTTCTTCATTGACATGATTTACAACTCCTTCTTGGCTGTCCAAGGGCATATACTGCGCCATGATGGCTCTGATTTCGGAATCCATGTATGACTGCATAGAACACAAAAAAATACCAATAAATTGTTAAAACTTCTCTAGCTTTTTTAAAGAAGCTGAAAATAATCAATGAGAAATGTTGATGCAGCAAACAAGTGCAACTTTTCTGTTAAATATGTTATGTTCTCATCTTTCGGATTCCAACATAAGTCTCAGGCGATATGGAATTTCATGGATCTCAGCATTATCAGGCCACTATGCTATCTAAATTTAGAATTAAAGGCATCATCCAATAAAATCAAAGTTACCCTTATTCTATATTTGTACACAAGGTACGCTCCGCCAGCGGCCACAACCAAGCCAACGAAAATGACCCATAAAGCAGCCCAAGCAGATTTTCCCTGCTGACTGGCAGTTTTACCTGCAGAATACCATCCAAGTAGGGGATATGAAAACAAGCATAATCAAACATAACACATGTGTAAGAAGAAAGTGTCGGATTCAACTCACTTATGCAAGTGTCATGGTCCTTGATATACAGAAGATCCCCGCTACAACTGCAGTTATAGCGCCCCCAAGTATTCTTGCAGCTACATTCAGGGCACTGACAGGCTTTCTTCTCTTTGCATTCATCAATGTCTGCAAGTATGAAGCAGACGGAGTTCAAACTCAGATATTTATCTTCTTTAGTTATGATGAAAACATTCCCAGTTATCAAGAAGTATAAGTGTCAAGTAAAAGGACTAAGAAGACTATAAGACTACCAAAATGGTGAGATGAAGTTGAAACACGGTTTATTATCCAGTAAAATTTACGTAAAAAATGCGGTTCAGTGCCTCCATTGGATTAAAAATGTTGTGTGTTGATAGTAAGAGTAAAACATTAAAAAATATACATAAAGAGGATGTATCATATGAAGAAAGGAAAGGGCTGAATTAGATCCAGGTTTCAGCATTAGGTACCAGTGCGGTCATAGTATTAACAGTAACAGCAAGCCAGACCCCAGATTAGACTGTTCAAGGGAGGTTCCATCCTCAATCCACATGTTTGGCAAAATTTCAGCCAGGCTGTGTTCAAACTTTAAAGAGGATTTTGGTCTCAAATAATGGTATTTTTTATAGGCAAAGTTCTTGACATGGCAAGGGAGGAGTGGGGAAAATTGTGGAGCTGCTGGCGTTTGAACCCAAATGCTCAAACTTTATGCCTTACAAATCTACCAAGTGAGCTATCTCTTGAGGATGTAAAAAGGTTATTTTTCTGATGGGTCACAAACCATGGTTGGAAAGTGCTAACCATAATGAGAAACGCAGACCTGACATAAATACAAAAAACAGGATGCAGGATTCTATTTATGGTATATCTTAGATTTGTTTAGAGTGTCTTGGAAAATCTCTTAGGATTGAGATTACTTTGTTTAATCTTTTATGATTTGTTTCCTTATTTAATTAGTAGTCTAGTATTAGTATAAATAGGGGGTAGTATTCTTTTATATCACAATATCATCATATCATCACTCACAATGTTATCAACACAATTACTAATTTGATGATTCTTTTTCTCCGTCCATACCTAAAAGCCTATAATTTCAACAGTGGTGAATGTTGTACTCACATCACTGTTCTAGATAACATCAATATACAACAAGGGTTTGCTCAGGGTAAAATTGAAAAATATATATGTATGTATCTCACCTTCGCAATTTTTGACACCATTTCCTTTAAATCCTACAGGACACTGGCAATTAACCTTTCCATTATCCTGTTGATGAAGCAATGGTAATTTATATCACAATCCAGCATCCGTTATGGATTTACAAACCAATAGAACCCCAACCATTAAAGATTTTAAGGAGATAAAACAAGCAGGTGGAGAGTCAAGGATCGATCTCAGTCTCTACTAACCGAACAAGCAGTGAATGCATGTCCATTCCGGACTTCATGCCAACAATCTCCGTTGTTTATCTTGCATCGTCCAGGCCCACTAGCTGCAAACCCAGAAGAAACTAGATGAGTGTACAAATTTAAGAAAAATACAGATGCCCTAAATCTAAAGGATCATCACGTTCTCTTACACAAAGCACTATGGTTACCCTTTTCTTTTTCGTCAATCGCAAGTAACATAAAGGTCTGATGGAATTTAAGCAAAACAAAAAAGTAAATATATTGCATTTTGACCTTCACAGGTTGTATAACCATCTCCTTTGAATTGCACACCATCTACCAGAGGGCACTCACATAATCGCCCACGGAATGTATCCTGAGAAAAATATTCACATGATTAAATAGGAATGTAAAAATGGGAATCCACACTCTCTCTAATTAGATAGTTAATTACACTCAAATAAAAGGAAAAATATCTTCTAAAGTGAGAAAATAATGGTATAAATACCTTGCATGCTGTGATATTTGCTGCTTTGTCCTGCCAACACCCACCATTGTTGTTCAAGCACTCATTTGTTTCCACATCTGCCAAGATAAGTTTGTCCCTAAAAAAGAATCAGGTCCAGAGCTAACAAGTATACCAAAACATGTTCCATGAATATTAAAAGAAAGTAAGCACTTACCGCTGCTCAAACAAACAGCTGGTTCTGTAGCTTCTTCAAACCCAGAACAAATGGCTTTTGAGACAGCACCTTTCTCCAGTTTTCCTGGAAAAAATATAAATAAAAAATTAAGAATTGGAAATCTATAACACTACCTAACAGAGAAGAATAAATTACCAACCTCGATACTGCCGATTATTGATAACAAGAGTGGGCAATATGGTAACATCACCTCGTGATCCCTTCCCAACCTACAAAGGGTAGTTTATTAAACATATGTGCACAACTATCCGATACGATCAATTAAATGATAACATAAAGTGCACAAAATTATAAAGGTCCATACTTGGGCATCTTGCTCGTCTTTCAATATCGGATTTTCAGAATCAGCATTAGGATCTCCCATGCACCTCTCGATCTTTTTAAGATCAAGACCTGTTTATGTAATCATATTTCAAAAGTCATTATAAACCACCCAAGGAAAACTTAATAAGCAATAATAACTCACTCACCAAGTGAGTTAATGACAGAATCTGCACATTCCTTGTTGTATTTTTTCTCCTTCATTGGGCATCTAATTTGAAAATCTGTGACATAGTCCCACCACACCCAAGGCTTTTTGGTTTCATTTGCCACCTTGAAAACACATAGCTGCCTTAAATTTTCAATAACCACATCTTTCCCATCATAACCAGAGCTGAAGTCTTGCTCAGGATCCGGAGCACAATACCTTCCGTGATTGATGCACTGGGACTTGCACTGTTTGCTTAACGTGAATGCCTGAGGACAGTACCAAGTTATGTAATGGGGTGTAAATTGAGTGTAACCTCCTTTCTCTAGTATTTGTGCTGCACCCTTAAAATCTTTCAAAAATTCCATCAACATATCACATTTAACTCCACACTCATCATTGCTGTTGGTCCATAACTCATACTCCACACGAGCGTCTGGGTGGGGGACAGACTCTCTCCAATCAAGATTTATGTTGACCATATCTCCACCACTTATGGCATTCTTTAATTTTTCACCAAAACTTTTTTCAATGAGAGCAGATGGTATTGTTATGTTCTCTATGTATTTTGCGGCTGATCCATCCTCTTCAGGTGTGTCCATAGTTATTAAGTTCTCATCAATATCATCTGCAACAAGAACAGCAGAAGCTCCAGCTTTCTGGGCATTCCAGACTTTCAAAGCAAAAAAACAATCTGCAATAACACAAGAAAAACATTAAAAATACACCCAATAGAACATTTGAAGACTTAGTCATTCTTAGAATAGCAAGATACTGAAATTCTTAACCCAAGTGTAAAAAACAACAAAAACATACAAAGTCTTTCCCACTAGTTGGGGTTGACTATGCTCTAATCCAAAATAATTAGAGCATCACTCTGTGCAAACAAAACAATCAACTAATCAAGTCAAACTTATGAACCCAATCTCAACATAACTGAGAACTATGTAAATAGATGAAAAAGGAGAGAAGAGACACATGACTTTAACCCAAGCAGAAATGAACATGCAACAGCAAAGCATTGAAACTACACTAACAAAAGCAACCAACTTCAGCTAAATAACAAGAACAACAATCAACGAAGTGATAAAACCCAAACAACACAAACTGAAAATAAAACATGAAATTAGTGGAAGCATTTGAATCTTACTTCCACGATCGAGCAAAACAATGACGGGAAGAGCACCAGGCTTGGATTTGAAGGAAATCCCAAACTCATCAAACTCCTTGCAACCCTTTTGATTATCCTTTGGGAAAACCACGTTCCCAGCCATGGTACCTCCGTATTGGGGTATTCCAAAGTTCCCAATGGCACTGTCATGCGTTCCTTTGATATTTTCCGGCGACGTCACCGTCAAGCTGTTCTTCTCCACCGCGAATCTCGCCATTGACGACGGCACAAAGGAAATCAATAGAAAACTTAGGAAGAAACACAGGAAAGATCTGAGAAGCTTCATCTTGGAAATAGCAACTGGGTTTTCCAAATTCCAAAATGGGTTGGTTTCAGAGATCAATTCTGTGAAGGGTGAGTGTTAAAAACTGCACCTTTATTCTCAGTTTCTGCTACAGAAAATAAAAAGGGAAGTGTTGAAGTTGATGTTGTTTAAGGAAAATTAAAATGGTGGAAGGTTATGTTGTGATCGAATTTAGTAACGAGTCTCTCCCAGTCTTCATTGGAAACGCAACGATATCTCTGTCTTTCTTTCGTGACAAAACGGTAGTACTTTGATTTTGAAGAGGAATAAAGGGAAAAAGAAAGTTTTTCACTATATTTTATGGCAAGTCTTTCCTTTTATTTTATTATCCTCTAAAATCTAACTCACCACTATAGAATTTCTTGAATCTTGATCCTCTAATTTATTTCTTTTAATGTTTAAGGACTACTTAGTATTAAAGACTCTCCCCATACTTGATTCCGGGTTTATTTTGGATTTGAATCTTATTATACAAATTAAACTTAGTTGGTGAACAATATTTGATATAAAGATGCTACTAAATTTGGCACCCTTTCTTCCTCAAGATCCTATTATGTGAAAGACACCAAATTACAAAGTCAATTATTTCATCATATTAGTTAACAAGTTTGACATTTTATATTATTTTATTAATATAAAACATTATAAATATAGAAAAAATGTATGCACAGATAATATAAAAGTTTTATATATTATCATTACATAACAATCAGTCATGGTTAATTTTTATTTTCTCTACATAAAAATGTTAGATTGTGTAGTTAATATATATAAATCTTTAAATTAATAAATGGTGCATAAATATTGTACTCATAAAATTTTTACTCATTATATCATTGCATTGAATAAATTTAGATAAGTTTAAAAATTTAACACTTCCTTCTATAAAATTTAGTCAATATATCATTGTATCTAGTAAATTTAGATAAGTTTAAAATTTTAACATAACACTAGTTAAAATAAGACACTAAAAGTCTAAAACAATAAAGTTAAATTCTATTACATACTTAATATTGATCTTTCTAATATTAAAAAGAGTCTCGTCGAATATTATTTCATTTTGAGCCGCAAAGTTTACAAAAAAATGATTTATGATTTTAAAGGTTTTCCTACCCTATCATCACACCTCTATTATTTCATATCTTAATTTATTTCTAACTTTAATACAAATAAATTGTAATAATACATAAATTCTATAAAAAAAATAGTGATAAAATATATAAATATTAAATATTAAACTCTTATATGTGTATTATTAATGTTGTTTATGTCATAAACTTTAAGAAATTGGATTCTCTCTTTTGGATGGTCCAATATTAGAAGAGATTATGACATATGACAATAAAAAATTAATTGTACAAATTAAAATTATTTTTAAATCAAGTTTCTTTTGAAACTATCAAACAAATATAGATTTTATATTCAAGTACTAGACTATCCAAAAAATATCCAAACACAACATGAATCAATCTTTTATCCGTATATTTAAAGAACCCTGACAATTATCAATAATGTTAAGGCATTGTTAATTCTGTTTAATATTTTTCTTCTTAAACTTTTATATCTTAATATTTCTCTTGGAAAAACTGTTAAAATGGCGATTTAAATTGTTTTTCCTTTTGCAAATTAATTCTATAAAAAATCATTTTTTATTTCTTTACGTGATTTTTTTTTACCAAACTTAAAACTTTTAATCCAAAAATAGAAATTTTAGAATACTCTATGGCGTTTTTGGAAGAAATCAATAAAAAGGTTGATAAAGGGGTTATTTTGCACAATTCCAAAATATGAGTAGAACAATACACATTTTTAAATAATGGGTTAAAATGCAAAGCAACCTAGAGATGACAATATTGTTGGAAGATTATAACTCATGCGATAAGCTACTCTTCTATGAGTAAGCAAAAGAAATACATATGTTGAACTTCATATCACATATTGATACAAAATATTAAGATATTAAATATCTACCCATTTTTAACTCATCTACTTATATATAATGTAAGATTTCTTTATATGTGAAACTTTTTCTTGGCACTTAGAATATAATTTGAACGTGTGGATATTTGTTAAAACTTGATGAGGAAAGTGTGCTTTATATGAGTTTAGGCTCCTGTTTATTTCTCACCTTATTTAAGTTTGGTATGGATCATATTCACTCGAAATATACCATTTAATTCTTACATATTAGTAAAATTAGTGTTGTATACAAGGTTTTTTTTTGTATTTCAAAGGATATTCTTTCATGTTTTAGGTAATAAATTATTCTATTTTGGAGTGTGTGACTATTTTTCCTAACAAATGTATAAAACTATTATAATATATATTCGGGTTGGGAAAAAAAATCCAATCAGGTTGGGGAATGCTATCTACTCTTGTAATTATGCTGCTTTTATTTTTATATAGGAGGATCCCCAAAGGGATGGTCAGGTGGGGTATGTATTCATATATCAATCATTTATGGTAGCTTCTTAACTTAATAATTTCTATTAGAAGCTTCAAGTTATACGTGAATATGGTGGATAGTGGTTATAGGTTATGGCAAAATATTTGTAGTGATTGGACCGCATGGCTTTTCACCAAAAAAGCAGAAAATCGCTAGAGGAAGGGGTTGAACCTTCGACCTTGTGGTTAACAGCCACACGCTCTAACCAACTGAGCTACTCCAGCTTTTGCTTTTTTGTTTAATATTATATGATTCTTAACCGGATATCTTTCACATTCTGTGGAATAAATTTTGCGTAGGCATATAGAACAACAAAAATCAAATACTCGTATCAGTAAAATAATAAACATAGAAAGATAATACGGCATTATTGGTACCAAGGAATTGTCTTTCTTAATAAGTGTCATTCTTAGGAATTAAATATTTGATCTTTTAGTCATCCTGAGATTTAACCATGAGCTTTATATCCATCAACTAATATTTTGTTAATACAAACCATTAATTTTATAATACAAACCATTAATTCGATATAGTGAGATACATTTGGTGTAAATTTTATACTAATTTTACTTTGCATGCAAGGAGTCTAAGTTGAATATCCAATTATTAATAATATTTATAACACATTCCACCATTTTCTGAATTTTCACATAAATCTAAATAGTATTTTAATAATCTTGCCTCATAATTTAGCCAATCGAGTAAATAATTAGAAAAACACCTTCAATCGGAGAAAACATTTCAGTTTTTTTCTTTAATTTTAAGGATAAATTTGTTTTCTCCTTATAAATACTAGCGTGTCGGCCGGCACTCCGTGTCAGTCACCCGCTTTCTTATTTTTTTGATATAGTATGTATGATTTTCATATTATATTATTTAAGAAAAACAATTTAAATATAAGAGTGCAGTATATAAAATTAATAAACAGTGAAGATTTAAGAAGATAATATGTGATAGTTGATATGATATACATAAAACTTATGTCAATTTCTCATTTTGTGTCTATTGAGTGGAGAAAGATAGAAGATAGAAATAAAAGAATGTGTAAAGATTAATGATATTAAATTATTAATATAAAAAATGAAAGTAATATGTGGAAGTTTATAGTAGTTATTAAAAATATAAAAGGGTATATTTGAAATATAAAAATTATATCATGAGGTAGTTATTTTTTGTTTTACCTTTATTAATAGTATAGATATAGATGTTTATCATTCTCATACAATGTGATGGATGATGCAAAACTTTTGACTAATCTTGGTAACACAAAGTTGCGTATTAATTTAAAAATCTTCAACAAAAACAAATTGAAAAGCCACCATCAAGCAGTTAATGAAATTTCGACAAATTCTTTCATGCTATATATCATTTCTCATATTAAAAACAATGCTTTTCAATATAAATTTATATTTTTCTTCCTCAAACGGATACAGGAAGAACAATGATTAACATCCCCCATAAAAAAACATTGTTGTTAAAAATTCAAAAATATAAAATCCACATAAAAATGATTTATTGAATACTTTGAAATTTTAAGCACCTTACTTTTCAATACATATTTAATATATTACACTGTATTGCTCAGAGTGGCTAACATGAACCGAACGAAACATACAAGCACCATTTCTCAATTTGCCATTACTACCACAAATAAGATATTTGTGAACTTGATAGAAAAATTAAGAGTATCTATTATAAAAAACCAAGTTATCATCCACTTGACAGAAAAAGGAGTATTTGGACAGTTTTAACAACTCCTTTTTATTATAATGGTGGCAAAATCTCATGCAAACTATTTAGATCTCTCAACATTAGTTACTTCTTTCTTCCTTTCAAAACTCTGATTCAACTTGGTATATCAAGCCTTTCCTCTCCTAACATAAACAAATTATAAATATCAATTAGTTAATTGAACATATCTATCTTATTAATGAACATAATTAAGGGACATTTACCTCTGCAAATGTGCGCCTTTTATTCAACACTTTTGTCTTTGATTTATCAATAATTGATTGTCTCTGAAAAGATTAAATGTAAAAGTTAACACAAGTTGACAAGAAAATTAAAACAGCCTTCACCCAAAGAAAATAAAAAGCATTAAAAGTTCAATCTAAAGCAAAATTTAAATTACTATGTACCAGCTGTCGTTCTTCCTTCTTCTCCTTTCTACTTAATAACTCACTATCTCGTTCTTCAGGTACATATATAGTGTGTCCAGTCTATTAAGAATTAACTAGTTAAGAAATTAATTTTTTTAATCTGAGTTAATCAAACAAAAAATATAATCACTCAAAAATAAGGCATCCCAATATGAGGTTCCTAGATATGAGTCTGGGAACAATAAATTTACATGTAGCCCACAATTAGATAAATTATTTTCAGGATTTGAAACTATGATCTCATACTTTTTAATTATCCTTATCATTGCGTCAAACTCAACATCTTATAATCACTCAATTAAAATAGATGACAATGAGAATAAAAAATAGAGAGGAAACTACATTACCGACCTTTTCCATGGTAGATTCATAAAGACATGAAGTGTCATGCCCTATATAATTTGGTGTGAAGTCAAATAAATGATGGAAGAGTTCATTTTCCTGTTTCAATGATGAAAAATAGTTCAAATATTTGACAAGTAAACTTTTTTTGTTAATTGGTTGAAGAAAATACAACTGAATATAGGAGCTAACCATCATGTGTATGAAAAACTCTTCCTCCCCAATAAATTTCTTCATGAACTTGAACTGCCAAGAGGAAAAAACACATTATAATGCATAAGTGATATTTTAAGAACATAAACACTAGCATTTGGAGCAATGAAAAATAACCAAATTAACTTACTTGTATCATTGAAGACCACGATGATAGATTTAAGTTATTTCCATCAATATTTTTTAAAGATTGAGGAGATATGCCATCATTGAAATAATTCAAGACATGAGTAAGAGAAATCTCATTCTTTGCTTTTGAAACATTCTCCAACCGCCTTAGAATAAAATCTTTAATATGATTCTTAATTTCTGAGTAGCTCAATGCAGGTTTTACTTTCAAGAACTTGTTTATTTGGTCACTATTGTATATCATAGCCAATGCTTCAGCAGCTGGATCACACAATGAATCATCATCTGATTCTATCATGTTTAGAAATATAGAAATTGCTCTGCATCATTAACAAAATCAACATTTTATGTTTGGTTAGAATTATAGGTAAACATGGATCAAAATGGTCAAAATTAGCTTCTATATTAATAATTCACATACCCTTTCCACTGATAGCTAAGTTCCCATCCCTCAATTTTTGTAAAAAGGAATAACCAAGCTGAAACTGCAGATGGCATAATCACAGGAACATGATTTCTTACAGGCACCTGAAAAGAAAAAAAACATGTCATTCTCAACCACCTTCATTAAAGTGTAACAATGTGTAAGATAAAAATGATCTCAAATCATAGCATTAGGAAAGTTTTACTTATTTTTTATACATGGTGAATAATAACAGTAAGTAAATTATATGCACCAACAAGCAAGACATGTAGATGTTACATTTGATTAAAGTACTTACATCAAGATTTGATTCAGGAGAAATGAATTTCCATATTAATTGCATGGCTTCCTGAGTCTCTACTGCATTACTGACACAAAAGAAGGTAACCATGGCTAGGGAGTACAAAAGATTGATAAATACCCAAGGGTCCACTACCTATGTGAAATTTCAAATTGTTAGTCTTTAAACAACTTCTCAAATAATTACTTAGAATGATTATATCAAATAATAAACAACTTCAATGTAACATGAAGCTCTGCATGATGCTACCTTAGTAGTAAGTACTTCTGTAAATACAAGTATTGTTTCTTTGTATATTTCTTGTGCATTGTCAGTAGTGGAGAATGTGATTGCCATCAAGCCTGCATTTGTTTACAATTTACAAGTTCAAGCTTGCTTGCACTACAAGATAAAAAAAGAATATGATGATGATAACTAAAATTAGGGACAAACCAAGAACTTGAGAAGCTAGTTCCTTTTCTTTGGCAGAACCTCTTTTGATGAGACCCAAAATTTGATACAAGGAAGTAGCAAAGCTGGAGAAAAAATACATTAATATAGGTAATACTATTAGAGCATAAAGACACTAAAAAGAAAGAAAAAATATGCATGGCCTTACTCTTTTTCCAATCTATCACGTTCTTTTCCTTCATTCAATATCTTTATAATGGATGACAGTGCATCCACTCTAACAGAAGCCCTGCAACAAAATAAAAAGAACATGACATAATTAGAAAATAATGAATTTTAAAAAAAAAACACATGTTCTCTTCAACACTTTTTCCAACAAACATGACACATATAATTTAATAGGTTTCACATACTCTTCACCAGACATAGAGTGTGAGAAAGAATGTCTTGTGGATATTATTTTTTTCCTAATACAACAAGAAAACTTACTTTTTCTGGTCTAGTTCTCGAACATAATGAGAGAATGTCTTAGGCTTCATATGATGAGTTATTATATCAGAGTTTTCATTATCAATACTGAAAGCACTCTTGGACCTTTCTCCATACTTTGATCCTCTTCCCATTATTTGATTGTGAAGTGAGCCTCTTTTCATCTGTAATTGTACTCAGCTACTGGTTAATGAATCTTATTTATAGGCAACATATAGAGGATATTTGATCAATAAATCTTATATAATCCTTATTATATGTTATTAGATTAGAATATTTTTTAACGTTTCTTAGCTATCAGGATTAAGATTACTTCATTTAATGTATCATTATATGTCTCATAAATAAATTTAATTTTCTCGATGGTGTTGATCTTTATTACATTATCTCTTTTTTAAATGAAATAATTAGGTATTTAGGATAATTCTTACGAAATATTTATGATATATTGTACATATTATAAAATATAATTAACATACTTAAAAGAAGAGATAGTCATTACGATCAATTGTAGATACCAAATTAAAAACTTAAAACTTGTTCAACTTATTGTTTATTTATTAATTATTAATAATATTATGTTTTTCTTCATAAAAAGAGCATCTTCATAAAAGATAGTATTATAATTTGGGTTTTGAAAAAATAATATCTTGTCGATATCTTATCGTTTATATATTAAAATCAATATCTTAACAATATTTAAAACAAGCATATATAGTTGTAAACTACTTTTAATTAAAAATTGAATTTAAAAAGTCAATATCTTACCGTTATTTAAAACGATGCATATAATTGAAAAATAATTTAAATTAAAAATTGAATCTCTAACCAATATTTGACGATAAAAAGTAGATCTGAAATAGTTTATTTTAGTAACTATATTTCATAATTAAAAGGTTTTTCTTGACACAATCCTTAGCCCTTAGGGCTAAGAATAAGGCTATAAAAACAGAATTTCTTAGAAAAGAAATTTATCATTGCATTAAAATAAAACCATTTTTCTATTCTTATCTTTTGTGCAAGTGCTGATATATAAGAAACAATGTCAATCTTATAATATACTTCTCCTGCCTGGATTATCTTCTATTATTTTGCTTTATATTTATATATATTTTTACACATATCATAGATTAGTATGATCCGCATACTAGTCGATCTTAATCTTTTGCAGATTTAGTAATGACACTACCATAGCCTCCAAAGGAAAAATCATGTTGTCAAATAAAGATTATATTCTCAAGATTTGAATTGGTGAACTCATATTCAATAAACAACTACCTTATTATTCAGCTAACTATGTTCTAACTTTTATCAAATCCTTAAAAAAGAAAAAAAAAACAGAAGCACACCAATCTTTAATATATCCATATGAAGCAATAGTGATAGTTAGAGTTGACATCCATATCACACAAATTCAATGGTCCATTCCCCATTATCCAATAAAATGTTGAAACACCTGTCTCAAAAGTCAAAAGTCCCTAACTTTTGTTATAAGCTACATTGCTTTGCACCATCTAAGGCCATCATATAGCACTCCACCAACATAAATATATAAGTCCTCCTTTCCAACCTTGTGTTATACAATAAATCAAACTTTAAGCAATCATTCAAGCAATGGAAGGTTTGATTCCATATCTTATTCATGCAATGAAGAAGCAAAAGCCTCATCGCCATAGGTACAGAAGCTTCTCCCATTCTGAAAGTTCCAACCGTAGCTATCATTTGTTAATGGAATCTGAGTCCATAACAGGATCTTCTCATCACAGAAGAACCAGGTCTGATTACCAGCCTCCAACAGCTGAGTTCTTAGAGCACAGAAATAGTGTTGATGATTTCTTGGTAAGCCCTAGAGACCTTGTTACTGCTACTACTGTTGTTTCTCCCACTGCCAATGCTAAATCTTCTTATGCTGCAAAACAACCCCGTAAGAATTTCATCATTCGCAAGTGATATCTTTATGAAGGATGTGCAGGTTATGTGTTTCTTCAAATGTTTAATTTATTTGTTTAAGATGATGGATGGCTATCATTTTTAATGTAATTGTGTTTAGTTTTGGTGCTGATTTTGTAAGCTAATTTGTACTCACCTCCAATTATAATTTTCACTTCATGCATAAATAGTCATTTACTGTGTTGATTTTCCAAACAATATAAAAAACAACTTAAAAAAATTAGCTAGGTGTTTCCACTGTGATGCAGTAATATTACAATTGAGGTAACATATCCAACCATAATTATAGTGTAACATTAAATTATAATGATGTATTGTATTGGGTCATAACATAATCATATTGGACCATATTTTGACCATATCAAGCCGCAACGCAACAATATTGGGCTATATCAGATGGCATCCATTTCAAAAATATTTTTCCACTCACAAATAATTCATACCGCAATAATCACAATCCACATATTAATTATCATAATAACCACAAATTGGAGTAACCACTGCCACAATTATATTATATATATAAGTTCAAATAAAAAGTTTTGGAAGCATTTATTTATTGCACTTTATTATTTTTTTATAAAAAAAATTTCCTTCGGAAATGGGTAGTGCTAATTGGTAATCAAAGAGTATTAAGAAATATTTTGTTTAATAAATTAAGAGGTAATGAACTCAAATGTTTGATATAAGATGTTTTTGTATTCCTTAGCTAGTTTACAACACCCATTAAAAACTAAAATATTAAGATACATTGATGCTGGAGCAGTTGAGTGGATAGATGGTAATCGATCAAATAAATAAACCGACAGTTCTGCAATATCCTCAACTACTCAACTAACCTTGTGGCGTGTACCAATGCGCTGAATTGTAAGAAATCACAGGCAACAGAATTTACCAAAAGAAATTTCCTTTAAATTTTTATTAAAGACTGCATTCATCATCATTGTCACATTTTTATTGCTAAAAAATTTCATTCTAACTGTGCTTTTGATTAAACATGTGTGCATGCGTTTGAAAAGTTGGTGAGCTTGTGCTTGCGAATGTGTTAACAAGAACACATTCAGAAATTCCGGCTTCTGGGGTTGTCAGCTTCTATCAGAAGAATGGTAAACAAATATCTACCACACTTTCCTAGTTTAAGAACATGTAAATCTTGGACAGGACAGTATAGTACGAGATATAACTGGTACTTTTGTCAGCTTCCCTGACATAAAAAATAACAACTGAAAAAAGGGGCATTCCGAGAATCGAACTCGGGACCTCTCGCACCCAAAGCGAGAATCATACCACTAGACCAAATGCCCTCATGTCGACTTTTATTCTTTAATAGTATATACTTTATAATGTTTCCATGATGACTTTCAAGACCACTTGTAATTTTTAGCTATTTTAGGATACCACACTAAATTGTACTTCTATCCAAGAAAATTTTATCCTATGTATCAAGTCAATCAAATTTTATAGAATAATGTATAAATATTGATTTATATTATTATAATTTTTCTTTTTAATTAAATAAAATTTTCTGATTAGATGAGGATACTAAGTGGAACAGGAATGGGAGAGATGATCCCCATCCCACATAGAACAGGATCTTCTGTATCCTCATATACCAAGCTAATCAAATTTCATAGAATAATATATAAGTATTAATTAATGTTATTATTTTTCTTTTTAATTAAATAAGATTTTTTGATTGGATAGATACACTAAGTAGATATGAATAGGGATATGTGCTCCCCATCCCATACATTAATAGGTTAGGATCCTGATATAGTTTTTGAGGAAGTATTCCTGAGCCAATCTGAAGAGGTGGTTTTATAAGGACCTCCTCAATATATGAGTGCTAAGGGATGCTTTTATATGTAGTTATTAAAAACATTTAATTAAAGATGTATAAGATTACTCTTAATTTGGACAAAAAAGTTAAAGTGAATCTACATTAGTTGTTGTTTATTTCAACCATCCGCAATTCACTGCTATCCACAATCTTCCTCACCTCTGATTACTTCTTTTTTGGTTGGGCCTCCTTTTCTCATTGGAAGGAGAAAGAGAAGAAAAAAAATATAAGCAGAGGAGAGAAAGGAAACATTGAGAAAAGAAAACTTTGCTTAAAAGACCAACTTTTCTCTCTTTCTCTCTTTTGCTGTTGATCTTTCCCTTCAAGGTTTGGTCACCGTTGATAAGAAGCCATGGCTAGTTTTGGAGCAACCACACAAAAGTGCATGGCATGTGACAAAACGGTGTACCTCGTTGATAAGTTAACCGCAGATGGTCGTATCTATCATAAGGCTTGCTTCAGATGCCACCATTGCCGGAATACCCTTAAGGTATATTTATCAAAATATAATGTTCTTGTGCAACATACATTTTCTTCTTTCATCAAATCTGAATTTTCTTTCTAAAAAATCTTACTTGCATATATATAACATGGGGTATCCATATATAGTAGATCATCATCAAACTAAGGATATGATGAAGTATTCACATATTTCTACTGATATAGAGATGAGATGCATTGTGAGAACAATTTTTGTGTACTGTTTTATATATGCATGCATTACATAGTTATGTATGTCATTACCTTTCTTATAGGTTTTTCCGCTCATACTTCAAAAACTAAGATTTAATGTCTAGGGATCATGCGCTAAATAGTAGCTTTTATATGGTAAAAGCAGTTGACAAAAATGTCTCACAGATTTCACTTTTCCTCAACTCCAAGGCTCAAACAGAGGTCCTTGTAGATGAAACAAGAAATCACAATAATTATTCTATATGTTTGTTGTATTAATTTTCTCGATGTTCATTTATTAACTTAGTTTGACAAAACTTTGAAAATGTGACCTAGTTAAAAAAAGGTCTAGTAGTTGTTCATAGATTAGAATATTGAAATGCCATACCACTTTTACTAAACTCAAACCTCCAAAGACCAAATTTTCTGAATTTTTTGTAAGTGTGTTTGTTGTAACTTTGTTTGCAGCTAAGCAACTATTGTTCTTTTGAGGGAGTGCTCTACTGCAGACCTCACTATGATCAATTATACAAGAGAACTGGTAGCCTTGACAAAAGCTTTGAAGGTAAAATTGACTCAAAAACTCGAATCAGAGAAAATTAGAGTGACTAATAATTTCTTTTTTGGTTCTTATTCTCATCACAGGAACACCCAAAATTCTGAAACCAGAAAGGCAGCTCAGTGGTAATGAGGTATAATTTCTCAGGAACTTCTCATGCCATATATCATATAAGAATACATTCTTATGGATTCTGATTCTTTCTTCATTATATTTCAATATATATTTGAATCTGTTTGAAACAACATTTTCCCTGTTAGCTATCATTTTCAGAGTTCCCTTGCGAAGTTCTTATGTTTTCATTGATTTCAAGGGTTGCTTTGTCAAAGTTTTACATCTAACAGGAACTGAATTATTTTAACAGAATAATAAAGTAATGGCAAACGTGTTCTTGGGCACCAGAGACAAATGTGCGAGTTGCAAAAAGACTGTCTATCCCACTGAGAGGGTAAACAGTGGCTTTTCTTTCTGATTGTTCTATTACCACTACTCCTAATCAATTATTAATAATAATACTAAAACCATTGCTATTATTCTATAAAGGTAACAGTTAATGGGACTCCCTATCACAAGGGCTGCTTCAAATGTACCTATGGAGGTTGTACTATAAACTCAGCAAATTTTGTTACACATGAGGGGAAGCTCTACTGCAAACACCATCACATTCAACTTTTCAAAGAGAAAGGGAATTACAGTCAGCTTGAGAATGAACAAGAAAAAAATTCTGTGACTGAGAACATTACTACCACGGGAAATGTTGCTTAATCTAAATGTAGAAGAAAGTTGGCAGTTCTGTTGTAAGAAGCATCTAATTTCACAAGAGCAACGTTATTATTTGTACAATAATATAAAGGTGATGTGCTTGTTAAAAAATTGTGTGGATACGTTGTGGTTGTGGGTGAAGACCGGAAAGATCTCCATTTTTTAAGCCCCTTAAGGATGCTTATAATTAAAATCAAAATGGCCCTAAAAGAGAAAGAATGACAATTATTGACTAGAATCTAACTAAAGGATGGCCCATGCACATAGTTAAACAATGGTTTAGGTATTTGATCAGTTGATCTACTTGGGTAACGTGGTGTCATTCAAAGCTTGGAGAATAAGAAACAAATAGTTCAGGGTGGAACAAGCTGTTTAATACTTTTGTCCACTCCACTAACAAATGTATACTAATAATAATATTCACAAACTCTTTTACTCAACCCTATTCTATGGAAAGGTGTATAGATGATTCGCTTCAAACCCACACCAAGGGCCACCGTGTGTCACAATCAAAGTTCCTTATTTTACCTCAGTGACTCATTATTTATGCTTTGGTAGTTCATGTTTCAAATTGTGGGAAATGGGATCGATTCGGCCTCAATTACGATTGAGATACCATTATAAAAACTCCCAAAACCAACCACAAAATTCTCAAAACAATTAGAATCGCTCAACTAATCAAATCATCAGGTAAATAACCAACATCTAGCAGCCAAAACATGAGTACTCAAATCCATAGGTCGAATGAAAATTGATTATGGTATAACTCATTCATGGGTATCAATCGGCAAAAGCATAAAAGGCATCATACGAAATCACGAGAAATATATTTATAAAAAAAAACTAGTTTGATGTTTGGAAGCAACAATGACAAATCATATTCACTCACATCACTGATAAAAAAAAACTAAACAACCCACAAGAAAAAGATAAAACAATAGTGTATTAAAAGTTAAGATAGATAGATAGACATGTAAATCCAATTTGTGCAAGCCGACGCTAATGTCATCTCAGAAGCACGCATCCAACAAACAACAGCAGCAAAGAGCAGCCAAACTGCAACAAATTATAAATTCAAACAGATTAGCATAGGTGTCAACTAGATAAGAAGACAACTGAAAAATAATAATAATTTCATAAAGCCACAAAGTTTAGTAGTTTACCAACAAAAAGAATATGAGGCTGAAAATTCAATAAGGTAGTTGGTAATCTCAATATTAATTAATTAGTTACCCACCATGATTTTGAATTTGTATAGGATAAGAATCAAGTAATATTCCGTTTTATTATTCCCAAAAATCAGTATAATTTTTTTCATTTAAAGCAACGAAAATTACCCTCTACCAAAGGAAAGAAGGTTGAAAAGCCTGGGCGGGCCCACCATAAAGAATGGGGCATCAACTTCGAGTAACGTGCGTACTTCACGGAAACTCCGAAAAGAGATAACGATTAAAAGGAGATAGAAGCAAACAACCGCCGACGAAAAATAAGGCGCAGTATAGCTAAAAGTACGCCGGCAACACCGAGTGAGTCAACTCGCAGATCGGACCCGATCTGACTCACCGCCGCCAAATTTACTCATTAACATTAATTTTATATATAGAAAGATTGAAAGAGAGAGAGAGAGAAAGATGACTGACCAGCCTTCCAAGCAGCCAGCGTTGGATGCATTTTGTTGAGGAGGTGGCTGAGCGTACTGTGGAGCATACGGCGGAGGATAGCCTTGAGCCGGATACTGCGGCGGCGGTGGATATCCTTGCGGCGGATATCCAGGTGGAGGATAAGCATCCTTTCCATACTCTTGTGGATAACCTATTTTAATTTCACAAATTCCACCGACTTAGATTTTTTTCCAAAAAATTAAAATAAAATCACAGCATCGTAGACTTTTAATTAACAGAACACAGATCCTTGAAATCCTTAAAATCAAGAAAACCTTAAAGCATAGATTCGGGAAGATCCAACCAGAGAACATAGACATGCAGAGAGTCTAATTTGAATGCTCATGAATCAAGATTATAAAATAAAAACAAGAACAAAATTAAAGAATTAAAAGAGTTGATGATAGATATAGAAAGAAGGAGAGGAAGTGGAAGGCGACGGACCTTGTGGAGGAGGAACTCCAACAGGTGGTTGTTGCTGGTTGTAGTAACTCATTGTTGCGGAGAGGATGGTTTGAGTTTTTCGCAAAACAGGTGATATTTATTGAGGTGGGAACTTGGGCTTTCTTAGCCTAGAAGGGGGTAACCGTGAACAACTTTGGTTCATTTCTTTCTTATTTATTATTATTAATTATTATTAGAGAATAAAGTATCTTATTATTGTAATATGAGATAATTTATTTTCCTCGATCAGAAAATATAAATATGTGTACTATTTTATTTATTTTTATTATAATTTTTTAAAATAATTAAATAAGACATTTGTCTTAATTTGTAGGGTTGGGTTTAGTGACTAAAAAAAGATAATTATCAATTGTACTAGTCTCTTGTTATTATTACTATTTTTCTCACTAATATTTATGAAGACTCATTTAATAGATATTTAATTTTTTTACAAATATTTTGACCTGTACTTCAAACAAATATTTTTTTAATGAATATCTGATATTACTTTATTACATGAATTAATTGACCATTCAGATTTTAGTTTTTTTCCTAATTCTTACTTTGAATTTCAAATTTCTTGGTATTTGGTTCAACTGTTAATAGGAAATTTTACATATAGAAAGGCAAGAGAATAACTAATTATTTCCTTTTCTCCATAACCTTACTATTAGATGGAAAGATTTAAGTTTTTTTGTTTCTTTCCTCACCTCCAAAATGTAAAAGCAAACTAGAACTGTTAATAAAAATCTCATACATATTTTCTTCTATCCTTTCAAATTATAAAAATTATTTTCCCGCAAATTTGAAATAAATCCAATAAAATGGAATGAAGATTTTCCCCTTTACATTTTATTCACTTCCAAAACATGCTACCACATTCTAATTACAGTAAACCAGTGATTTAAACCCATTTTTCAAAATTGAATTCCTCTAATCCAATAATCCGTTTTGGTTTTAGGGGTTGTTTGATTAAAATTAAAATATTTACTATAATTTATGTGAATTAAACTAATCCAATAAAAAACTATTTTAGGTTGTCCAGGTCAATATTCAATTCTCATGTATTAGAAGTAGACATATTTAATTAAACTAGAAAAATTAATTTGATGTATTTACTTGAACAAATTTGATATGAATTACATATTTTACCTTAAATAATAATAATTTTGCTTCTTCAACTACTAGGTACATTTGATATTGAGCAAAAATGAAATAGAGTTGGTGGTAGTTATTATAGTTCTAGGCAATGAGACATTTTCAAAGAAGAAAATTTTCTGTAATCCTATCTTTTTCTATGAGAACTAACAAAGTCTAGGGGCCAAATACATTGAGTGTACTTTATAAGTGTATTTCAATTGTCTTTTTCATCACTGTTTTCGTGTAACTAAACTAATATTAATTAAAGTGCATAAATCTAACAAACGTAAAAATAGAAAAACCAGCTTCTCAAAATTTACTTATTTTGAAAGGTCCAATCTCTATTATTAAAATTCGTCTATTTTTAACAGGTAAACATCTGTTATCAAAACAGCTCGTTGCTTCAAATTACTATTAATAATTTAAATGATTTATTCACGCTCTTTGTTAAATAATTATTAGAGTCTGACATTTTCTTTTTTTAATCTATACAAACCACCTTTAATTTAATTTATGTGCATGAATACATCAAGTACCCCTATATAAGAATACGTGTGATATTTTTAGTAGGAAAATGGTGATAAATGTAATTAAGTTAAATAAAATATCATATAATATGAAGACAAGTTCAAATAGTATTAGGGTCTATATATATTCATTATTTTTGATTCATTACAAACTACATCAATAATTCTAATGAGAAGTTTAAAATCATTTTTTTGTTTAAAATATCACAATTATCTCTTCTAAATGGATAATAAGTATAATATATGTATATATTATAGGTGATTTATGAAGGGGTAAAAAGATGAATGATTCATATAATTTCTATAAAATAAAAAGGGGTGTAATTTACTTAGTTTAAGTTTATATTTGCCAAAAGTGTAATGTGCACAAATTGGAATATATATATATATATTTACCAACAAGGTATTGGTCTAAGATGTAAAACTTCGTTAGAATCTCAGGAATAATTAAAAGGTTAATAATTTGATTTTCAAAAATGATGTTATTGAAATGGACAACTATACATCTTAAAAAATTTAGTTTCTTAGGATATTGGTGGAAACTATTTGTTTATGTATTTCATTTTGCTTGTGTGGGTCAAGTACCATTAGCTCAAATGTGTGGCCTGTAAATGAGGATCACCTCCCTCTAAATTGTGACCTGTCTAGTCAAATTAAATTTTGATATTTATTAAAAATATATGAAGCAGTGACAACTGAGGTTTTAAGTAATTTTTTATGATGTGTCTAAATTTAGTTGGATAAGATAGAGCTGATATATAATTTGGAGACAACTGATTTCTATTCATGACCTGTAGGTGATCTTGAACAAACAAATATATTTTGTCCCAAGAAAAAATTGTTATTATATATCTAACCAATCAAAATTTACAATATAATATAAAATATTAATTTCTATTTTTAATATATTTCTTTTTAATTAACTGTGACCTTTTAGTTGGGTGAAAACATAAAGTGAGACATGATCACATCCATCTTGAACCAGCTTGTAAGCTTTTCTTAGGTGTGTTAAGCATGTCTTGTTTTCAAATCTCAAGCCACCCTCTATGGCTGTCAATGAATTGAACCAACTTAGTATTCGTTCGAAACTCGACTCGTAATTTAGCCAAATAAACTTGGTTCATGATCAAATGAAATGAACTTGAGCTTGTTAAATAAACGAGTCGAATTTGAGCTTGTTAAATAAACGAGTCGAACTTGAGTTGGATATAGTTTAACTCATTAGACTCATGAGCTGACTCAATATATTTATATATATATATATAAGCTAATTTTTATGTTTACTATCACTCATACATTATTTTTTATATTTGTTATTATTATATATAAACAAGATATATATAAATTTTTGCAATATTTTTCAAATTTAAATTAATTATTTGAGTTGTCCAAATGAACCATTCAAACTGAACTAAACAGTTCGCGAACTTTAACCGAACTGAACTCGAGCTAAAAAAATAACTTGTATCGAACTTGAGTTTCGAGCTAAGCCAATCCTTATCAAATTTAACCGAGCTCTAGTTCAACTCAGTTTGACTCGTTTCCGGTCCTGACCACCCCTACTCACTCCTGACATTGTTTGATATAAGCCATTTTTGTTAGATTATGATTGTAAACTATAAGGTTATAAAATTAAAAATATGTCAAACTTGTACATGTTATTTTTTCTACTGATTTATGAGTTTTTTCATAAACTAAATTTGTTACAGAAGAAGCTCAAAAAAAAACTTCCAAGCAAAACACAATGTCAACCAAACATGCATTTTCAATTTCCATCCCATGATTTTTTGTTTATGTAAAATTTTCTTTTTTTTCAATTTCTCTCTCTCAATTTTCCAATTATATTACTTTGGACAAACATGAGTAATTCATAAACTATTTTGAAAATCGTTTTTAAATAAATTCGAATAAAATAATTAAGTCTAAATTAAACAAAGTGAAATTAAATCATGTTACAATCTTTAATAATTTCAACCATACGTACAAATCTTTACAAACTCAAATTGTGTAAAGTAATAACTTTCTCATGAACATCTTGTGGACCCTCCACCATAAGTAAAAATCCTTGAAAATTTAAAATTATTTAATTTGAAAATAATTAAAAGTCTGAACCATTAAGAGTTCATCTATATCATATGTCAGCATCTATATCATCATCCATTCCTCTAGCGAGAATTTTAACTCGTTTTTCATTTCTTTTCAGAAGCACGCATCCAACATGCAGCAGCAACATAGAGTAGCCAAACTGCAACAACCACAGATAAATTATAATCAGCATAGAGCACAGTGGTTCAGAATTTACTTGAAGAAATAAAAACAATTATTTCATAAATCTGTTTTCCAAAAAATATTCATGCATTCCATGTCATGCAAAAATAAATAATATAAAAAAATACTACTTTAATTGTTATTAAAATTTGAGAGACAAAGAAATAGAGGAGGGAACGGACCAGGCTCCAAGGCAACCGGAACCGGAGCTAGAACTCTGTTGAGGAGGCGGAGGGGGAGTGTATTGCGGAGCATAGGGCGGAGGATAGCTTTGTGACGGGTACGGTGGCGGAGGGTAACCTTGTGGAGGGTACCCTTGCGGAGGATACACGTACCCTTGCGGAGGATACGCATAACCTTGCGGCGGATATCCTTGTGGCTGTGGTGGGTAACCGTCCTTTCCATTTCCCTCAGGTGCCGGATAACCTATTCAAATATTACACTCATTATAATAAATAAAAAACAAAAAAGAACATTGGGCTGAGGACGACGGACCTTGCGGCGGTGGTAAGCCAACTGGCGGTTGATGCGGGTTGTAGTAACTCATCGTGTTGTTTGTTAATTTGTGATGTTTTGTTTTGTTTAGCACATGAATGATAGTGATTATTTATTGAAGCACAAAAGCTGTTTTGAGTTTCTGATCTGTCATTTTGAGTTTAAGGTTGTAAGTACAAATAATCCAGGTTGTATCATCAACGGTTATTGACTTATTGTCACGTGATCACTAGTTTAATTTGTTATTTACTGATTCAACAAAGTTGGCGTCTGCATAACATCTGCTAAAAATGCAGCTTCGATAGCGAAGCATCCATATTACTATTTTCACTTTTTTAACCTTTTCCTATCTTTAGGAGAAAAAGGTTTCAAGAAAATATCATATATATATATATATATATATTGGCTAATCTTATCCTTGCTAAAATTTGTTTATTTATATTATCTCTTTAAAATTAAGTATGTCATTAAAATTATTATTAATAAATTTATAAATTTTAAAATTTAATCTATATCTATATAAATTTTGTTTGTCATAATATTAGCCTTTAATATTAAATTTATCTATATCTATCCAATAATGCATTCAACCAATTTGAATTTAATTTTGATAAAATATCACTAGACTTATCTTCAAAAGACAATGACACTGATCTTATTTGTGTAGTGATAAGGTATTTATTTCCCTATCACCGAAAATAAAGGTATTCATTTCCTCTTTAATTTTGTAGGTCAGGAGATATTTATTAGCATTATTGAAGTTTTTTCCTTTTTTTGTCCAAATTTCTCTAGCAATAACTTTCCACTACAAATTATTGAATATTTGTATTTGGAATATTGTCAAACTAAAAAATTGTGATACTAAAAAGGTTGCGGGGAAACACTTTTCATTGCATTTTCCAACTTATTTTCACACCTTCTCTATTATCTTTCTTGACATTGTCTATCACATTTTTCAATTTCTATTCCAGTATTCTTCTTCCTACATTTTCAACATTTTTGTTTTCATTCTCAATTTGCAATACTTGACGTACCATTTTGGTGAACATATACAAAATACTGGCCCGCAAGTTACACTCTTTCGTACTTTCAAGAAAAAGCCATATTCTTCGTGGCCAGACTCATTCTAATCTCGTAGGCACAGCCTTTTCCATTTTATAATGCATCTTCATTATCATTTACCACCATGATCCGTGACATGTGTTAGAGGTATTTAAGTGGAAATATCGAATGATATTAATTTTTATTTACAATTATATACTTCATTTCTTTACCGTCCTGAACACTCATTTTTTTGCTAATCAAGTTTCTTTATTCATTGCTAATAGTAATGCTTTGAGTGCGGTGGCTAAACCTTTTAATTTCCAATATATTTGATTTAGGTTCATGAAAAATAATTTGTTATAGAGTCATATAAAAAATAAAAAGATCAGTCCCACACCTATTAAATATACTTAATGCATACAGAAACCGATAGGATTCGAGTTTTTTTTAAATTACCGTGGAAGGTTCCTTTACTTCCAATCGTTTTGGCCAACCAATATATATTATTCACGGTTGATTTTTGTTTTGTTTTATTTTATAGGAATACAATGTTTACTAACTTTCCTGGGTGTTTGGTTGATTCTTGTTTGAGAAAGATGGGAAACACGAAAAATCAGACTAGACTACGTGATTAAGCAAGATAGAGATGTAACGTGTGAGTAAAGATCATCTCTATTAATGGAGAGATAAATGCATATTTTTTATTTGTTTTTAATGGCAAAAGTATAATTTTATTGTAATAAAAAAGATTATATGTAATTTAAAATAGTATTTCTCTTTACTCTTTAAAGCATTTATCTCTCTATTAATGGAGAGGATCCTATCTAACATGTGCCTTACCACTGTGAATTTGTGATTTCAGTTTCCAAAGAAAAAATGGTTGTCCAAGATTTTATAATAAGGCTAATTTTTACGAGACCATTTTAAGGTCATTTTTATAATAAAATCAATTAACATGCATAGAATTTTATGCATATAAAAAAGCTCAAAATAGTCTTGTATAAAGTATCATATTGAATATTTTTTTTACTTTTAATATGTTAGCTTAGAAGAAGTAATTTTTTAAACAATTTTATTTAAATAAATGGGCTGTTGATAAGTTCTATTGTATATCAATAAAAATATGCAATATCAATTTAGAAAAATTATACATGTATTTTTTTGTTTTTACTTTATTGTTATTAATATGGAAGATAAATTAAGATATAGTTTGAGAGATTATATCCATTTTAGTAATGGAAGCAAGCTCATAAAAATTCTTAAGAGCATGCAAAAGTGATGATCACAATTGACATTACAATATAATTATTCAATGTTTGGTACTCCAACATTTGACCCATACTAGGAATGAGCAGGAAAACAGTAAAAAGAAAAGACTCAAACAAGGCAAAGCCAAACCAATAAGATAGATTATAGAAGAAGGAAAAAAAGTAGTATAGTAAGCTAAGCTACCATTACCAACCACAACAAACCAAAACTTGAACTGATAAAATGACATTGTTTTCTTAAGCTCTCTCATGAAAAGCGTTGCACCCACTTTGCTTCATCATTACATTACTCTCCCTCATGTTCTTCTAAGCTTTTCAACTTTCATATCACATAAAGAAAAAGAGAAGGAGTGAAAATGACAGTAGGAGGAGGGAAGGTTGATGAGTTTGAACCACATCCAATGAAGGAACAACTTCCTGGAGTTGATTTCTGTGTTTCTAGCTCTCCCCCATGGCGTACTTAACTTACTAATATTTTTTTCTGTTCTCACTTTCCTTTTTTTTAATGGGTTCTTTTGTTGAATGGTTTCATATATGGTTTTCAGCTGAAGCAATTATGCTTGGGTTTCAGCATTATATAGTTGTGCTTGGAACTACTGTCACTATTTCTACCATACTTGTCTCTTTCATGGGTGGTGGCAATGTAATAGTAACTTTTCTTTTGATCTATTTATTACGTACATTTCTTAGTTATATTGTTTTATGATCATATTTATTTACTTGTTTCATATATAGGTGGAGAAGGCTGAAATGATACAAACCCTGCTTTTTGTTTCGGCCATTAACACATTGTTGCAAACTTTGTTTGGAACTAGGCTTCCTGTTGTTATGGGAGCTTCTTATGCTTTTCTTATTCCTGCTACTACCATTGCCTTCTCTTCTAGAATGACTATATTTCTAGACCCCCACCAGGTTACTCTATAAACTACTCTCTTGTTGATATTTTTACTTGATGGAAGAAACATATAGAAATACTGGTTTGTTTGGGAGAAAAGTGTTGGTCTATATTGATTAATTACTTGAATTTCAGAGATTCAAACAATCTGTGAGAGCAATGCAAGGGGCCCTTATTGTTGCTTCCTTTGTCCAAATCATAATTGGCTTTTTTGGATTTTGGAGAATTTTTGCCAGGTATACGCATTTGACACTTTGAGGATGTCTTTTCATCATTAATATATATAAAAATGATATATCTTCTTATTCCATAAGAAAAGTAACATGTATCACAAAGTGATACTTTGTTTATTAATAATTGATTTAAAGTGAGATATATCACTTTCTCTTGTATTAAAAAGGATTTCTTATATTTAACTGTTCATGTGGCAGGTATCTCAGTCCCCTCAGTGTGACTCCTCTTGTCACTCTCACTGGACTAGGATTCTTTGTGATTGGCTTTCCAAAGGTACATGCATATATAAATTGCTTTTTTTCTATGAATATTAGTATTGATGTTTAATCTCATTCATCTTAAGATCACTTGTTTTATTGTTTAACAAACATAATAACCCTCATGTTTCCTTTGGTTCCTGTAGTTGGCAGGTTGTGTTGAAATTGGACTCCCTGCATTGCTTATTCTAGTAATCTTGTCCCAGGTATGTTACTTTCTTACTCATTTTATCTCTATTCCCTTTTTAATTGTACCCTTTTGAAATAATTGAATTGCAATAATATACTAAGCCAGAAAATAAAGCTCTTTTTTTAATCTCTCATCCAAATTCCTACTTGGTATGTTACTTCTGTATGACATTTTATATGTGCATAATTTTACTTGACATAGCTGGATCTTGAATAAAATTTAAGTAGAAAGGTTAGGATAACCGTGGTGTAAGATAACTCCAGTACTACATTTATATTTATAGTAATTGAGTTGAAGATTATCTGTGCATCTCATATATCAGAATAGGTCCCCAAAAATTAAATTGATCTTTCTACTTATGTTAAATCAATATCCTTGCAGTATATTCCTCAAAGCTTGAAATCACGAGGATTTGATCGATTTGCGCTAGTTGTATCAATTGGAATTGCATGGGCATTTGCTGAGATTTTGACTGCAGCTGGTGCATATAATAAAAGATCACAGAAAACTCAACTAAGCTGCAGAACAGATCGGTCTGGATTAATTAGTGCTGCTCCTTGGTCAGTCCTAAGCATATTACATTTTTTAAGAAACATGTTGTGCTTGCAAAGCTATGACAAAGCTATGACATGCTTTATGAAATGGTAGATAATATCTAAGGTTCCAAAGCATCAAAGTATTTTTTTTTTGTAATTGTACTCATCTTACACAATTACAACTTAGGCAAATATATGTTTTACAATTAGTATCCTTGGTAATTTCTTAATGCTAAATTCGTTTATGTGCATGGCCATTAAAGCCTTATTTTTCAACTAGATTTCACTCCACTTATGCAGGATAAGAGTTCCATATCCATTTCAATGGGGTCGCCCTTCTTTCAACGCAGGAGATGTGTTCACAGTGATTGCTGCTTCTATTGTCGCAATTATAGAGGTTTGCTTTAACTTTTTTTTATGTAGCCAAACTTGTCTGGGAATGCTTATTCTGTTTTTTTCAACCATATGGTTGTGGCTTTTGATTATACTGACCATGACTTCAAATGTTAACACTGGCAATATGTTACATCATAGTATGTAACATCATCTGTATACTACTTTATAGGCTACACATTTGAACTAGTGAAAATTCAATGCAAACTAATCTAATTAGGAAGTAAATGACTGAAGTTCTATCTGTATAGATATACTTTGATATAAGCTAATCCTTTTGATTCTCTGGGATAGTCAACCGGGGCATTCATTGCGGCATCAAGATTCGGGAGTGCAACCCCTATTCCCCCCTCTGTCCTTAGCCGTGGTGTTGGTTGGCTGGTATAAGTGCATCTTTGACATTACACTTATATGAACACGCCCTTCTATAAAGTTAGACTTACATGCTCATATTTGCTGATATCAGGGTATAGGTACTCTTCTGGATGGCTTTTTTGGCACAGTAACTGGATCCACTGCATCAGTGTACATATTTTTCCCTGATTTTCATAGGATATTCATAGGCTAACAATCAAATCAATGCTATTATGATTCTAATCATAAGCTTTGCAAGCACAACATGTTTAATTGGAGAATATATTTTCTACTTTTATATTGACATTTGTGTAATTGGCTTTTTCTTTGATTTTCTTGGAATGTAGTGAAAATGCAGGACTCTTGGGTTTAACTCGAGTTGGAAGCCGGAAAGTCATTCAAATAGCAGCAGTTTTCATGTTTTTCTTCTCCATATTAGGTGTTGCATCCCTTACTACAAATTTATCAACTTTCATATGTATTGGCGAAGCATGTCAAATTTTATATGTGTCCTTTTGTTGGCCTAACATTATTAGCTTACACCACCCTGTTTGTGATTCCCATTCAGGGAAATTTGGAGCAGTTCTTGCTTCAATACCATTGCCAATTTTTGCAGCTATCTACTGCGTTCTCTTTGCCTATGTGGGTATGTGTGACTTATCTATTTTGTGGTCACTGGTTATATAAATCGAGGCTTAGATTTTGTTAATTAGGGAGAATAATTCAACTGTCCAAGTTTGTATATGCATCATTATGATCTTGATGCCAAAAAGTTGGCATGTCTGATGTATTTCATTTTGATCATGCTGCTTTCAGGATTGTTCACACCTCATATTATAAACTGGTTTAAATATGCTTTTGGTTTGAGAACTTTAGAGAGTACTGGTTTTATTCATTGTAAACACAAATTCTTTGATTTTGGATCTTATATATTTAAAAAAATTGTTATGCCAATACCCAAATGTGATACATGTCATAAGTGCTGATCAATTATGATATTGACATATAATCGACAATGATTAAGACCAAACTCTTGAAACTTACACAGATTAAAAACAGAGAAAAATATTATAGGAACTAAAACATTAGAATTTGCAAGTAAGAAAAACATATTTAATTCGTATAAATGTAACCAATATTCATGTGTTGTATGATATATTTACTCCTAATAGAAGCAAAATTATGAAAACTTGGAATTCTTGGTGATTTGTTTGTTTTTTGGTGAACAGCATCAGCTGGCCTCGGTTTTCTGCAGTTTTGCAATCTGAACAGTTTCAGGACAATGTTCATCCTTGGCTTTTCTCTATTCATGGCATTTTCTGTTCCACACTATTTCAATGAATATGAATATCCATGGCTACCTGGGCATGGCCCTCTTCATACTCATTCTACCGCGGTACGAATATCTCACATAAAAAACTGTCTTTTACTTTAGCCTTCTGTGATAGTTATGGTTCATTATATACTGAATCTATCTATTGATTCTGATTTGGCAGTTCAACAATATAGTGGAAGTGATTTTCTCATCCCCTGCAACTGTGGCAATTATAGTTGCTTACTTTTTAGATTCCACTTTGAGTCGTGGACATAGCTCAACTCGCAGAGACAGTGGGAGGCACTGGTGGGAAAAATTCAGGAACTTCAATCAGGATACTAGAAGTGACGAATTTTATTCACTACCTTGGAATCTCAATAGATTTTTCCCTTCACACTGAATCATTGCACTTCTATTAGGTAGCCAATCTACTTCTAAATTTCTCACTAGTGTTTTAAGCCGATTGCACGGGTGATATTGTTCGCCTTTATAATACAAATGAATGATGAATAATAAGTGTTTGTATAAATATTTACAATGACAGTGTATAGATATTACGATGATTGGGTGATAGGAATCTCGCTCTGTCCATATGATTAGGAAAACATATTCAATACTATATGAGGGATTTAGGTAGATGTGCATTTGCATGTGCAGATTTGTGTTTGAATAAGTGGAAGTGGAACCTTGCATATCTATATTATGTACACGTGCATACATGGCTATGTGAATCCTCTTTGGAGTAAATTAATTCTTGAAAAGGAGAGAAAGAAGGATTGTGAATGTGATTGTGTGGATTCATAAAATCTCAGTCAACTGCACTCTGTCCCAAAATCTTTAGTTGTTACGGTCTCTATTGATGCAGAAACCAAATTAGTTTTCAACTCTGTTATTTGAACATTCTGATTTTACAGTTGAAATCTTAATTTATATTGATTATTTACATACAATCTGCATAAATAGCATGGTACAAGGTACAGAAGAGGGCCATGTTTCCCTTGAGTCATTCTTTAAGCACCACACATTAAGGGCACATGAAAGGAAAGTTGGAGAACTGGGATACCTAATACTATACACTGTTTATGTTCAAAACATCATGATTCTTTGCCGCATTTGAACACTGAATCAGATTTATGGTGTACTATAAAACCCATTTTGGGCAGTCATTTTTACTCCAATTTTGATCCAAATACAAACACCATACTTTATACTTTACAATAACAATACTCTATTTACTATTCCTCCTCATGCTTTACATTTCTCATATCAGTGTCATAAAATCATAATTTAGATATTAAAAAACAGAAAACCATTAGTATAAATAGTGCAAATATAAAATAACCTTTGCAAGAGTAGCCAAGAGACAAAAGCTCTACAAATCAAGGGATAGTACAGTGGAATGAAAATTGACGTGTACCTCGTTTTGTTAAGAGGGTACTCAGTGCCTCGCTGTCTATCATCAGTAGCATGTGAAGGATTGTGTAGTGATCTCTCTCTTACACATGCACCCGTTATAGCCTGATAAATACATTTTTTAATGTTCCAAATTAACCTTGGATTTCTTATTTGAATAACATAATTCATATTCTCTATATGAGTATATCTATTACTAATATGGATATCATAAAATAAAAAGTTTAGACAGGAGAAAACATTCCGATGTAAGTTCAAGGAATAAAAACCAAACCCAAGTCACACAAAAACAACTATGTATGTGCAAAATCTGGTCAAGAAAGTCCTACATTAACCCAAGTCACAGAATTATTATTTTTCCTTCAACAATATCCTACTTGATAACCTCATTTACACAATATTATATTTTGTTTGTTCAAATTAACTCTTGTAGAGCTAAATAGGGCAGCAAAAACGAGCTGAACAGAGTTGAACCAGAGCTCAGCTTGGTTCAGCTCGATAAGGATTGGTTCGACTCGAAACTCGACTCGAATTCCACATGAGTTATTATTTTAGTTCAAGTTCGGCTTGGTTAAAATTCGCAAACTATTCGGTTCAGTTCAAATAATTCATTTGGACAACTCAAATAATTAATTAAGTTTTGAAAAAAGTTATATATATAAATATAATATTGTTTATATATATAATAACAATAAATATAAAAAATAATATATGAGTCATAATCTTAAAAATTAGTTAAAAATATATATATATATATAAATAAATATAAATAAATAAATAAATATATATATATATATATATACTCATGAACCAAACGAGTTGAACTATATCTAACTTAAGTTCAGCTCATTTATTTAACGAACTCAATTTCTAACTCAAGTTCAGCTCATTTGGTTCATGAGCCAAGTTTATCGAGCTAAATAACAAATAAATTTTGAAACGAATACGAAGTTGGTTCGGTTCATTGTCAGCCCTAAAGCCAAACATCTAGGTTGGTTGGAAGAGTTTTACTTCCTTAAGTATTTAAAAAGAAATTAATAACAGAAAAAACTATTATAACCCACTCAAGTGGCATTTTTAAATTCATTCTCATGGACAGGTAAATGGGAGGAGAGTAAGGACAAATCTATTCTAGGATTTGAGTCTGATTCTGTTGGATTTTTCCACACCTGTCTATTTTACTTTGTGAAAACGAAGACCAAAACAAGAGACACATTCCTATACAGTTAAATATTGTGTGATTTTCATAAAAAGTCACATTCTTTTCATCCCTTTACTACTACTACAACTACTCTTTCATCATAAATTGAAGACTCATATATACTAGAAACTAGAGAATAAAATAATAGAAAAAAACATTTCAGATTTTCTTTGAGATAGAGAGCTAAGGAAGATGGATGCATTGGGTTCAGAAAGCAACAGTGATTGTGATTCTGGTTGGACTCTATACCTTGAGCACTCTTATAGAGGTTCTCAGTTTATAAGTGGAAGTGATGGAATTTATGAAGAACACAAAGACAAAAGAACCAAAGAAGAGGACTATGATGAAGAAGACATGTCCATGGTTTCTGATGCTTCTTCTGGGCCTCCACAATTTCCATATGATGAGGCTTATTTAAATGAACAAGAGTACAATGGTGCCTTTTATGCAGAATCCAAGGTGGTGAAGCTGGCTAAGAATGGTAAAAAGAAGCAGAAAGTTAAAGAAAATCAAAATCTGCCTTGTTTTCTTCATGACACTGCTAGCTCTTGTGTCTTTGATTTCTCCATTGTAAGTTTAGTATTTTAAAAATGATTTTTTTTGCTATATTTTTGCAACTCATGGTTCTTGACAAATTTCCAGAATGAAGTTGCGGTCAACAACCAACAATCTTCAACAGAGAGCATGCAAGATTATTCACAAGGCTTCTCTTCAAATTATTTTAAGGTACTTGTTTATTTTGTTTTGTATTTAATTTTATTTGAATATTTTACACATTATTATAACTTAGAAGTTAGAGCTAAGATAAAATTTATAAAATCACTTATGTTATTGCAGGGGAGATCAACATTCCATCAACACTTAGGTTTCATACAACCATCTCTATCAGCAAATGAATATCAAGGCAATGAGTAAGTTACTTCTTTTATATACTACTAGGAGAATTTTTTTACTTGGTATAAAAGTTCAACCTTTTTGTTCTGATCATTCATTTGTTTTCATTGTTTAGCAGATGGTATGGTGAGAAAGGAATGAGGATGAGGTCAAGATGAGATCATTAATACTAATGATTCTGTTGCTGTGGAAGTTACTGAAGATCAATAATGGAGAGAGAATCACAGTGCTGAAAGAAATTGATATTAATAGGATTGATGTAACCTTAATTTGATTTATTTTCTTTCAAGTTATCAATGCAGGGGAACAAGATGAAAAGATGAGTTAGAAATACATTTTTAGCTTTCAAATTTTAATTTTCTTGTTAATGAATAGTGTATACAAGCTCTGTACACGCATGCTTACTCCCTTATTTTTTATGAAGCCACATGCTCAATTTATATAAGAAATAGCAACACTTAGAAAAATAATGAATGATTGTCTATTATTAGCAGCAATACAAAAACTAAAGGAGAGTAGAAGAGGCATTCAATGGTAAGTTAAAATAAAATGCTTGAAATTCTTTCTTGTTTCTACCCATAAATTTATTTATCCTTGTTAGTGCAGCAAGAAAAAATTAAACGCTTTCAACTAGATATACTGATACTATGTTCACCATTAAGTCAGATAAAGGCTTTATCATCCTATATTGATTTGGTAGATAGGATCTCTTTACACCTAATCTTATAGTATAAAAGGTAGTGTGAATATAAATTTCTTGTAAATGGTGACCTAAAGTTTTTTTTGTTCAAATCCGGGAAATAACATTGACATGTAAATCATTGTTTACATTTATACTTACTAAGTGAGAGCTCGGTGCAATATTAAAAAGAACAATGCCTTGATGAGTGATATAAGGAGGAAATGTGAATCTTGATGTTGGAATATTTCATATCAATCTCTTTAACTCTCTTTCAAGTTCAAGGGATCCTGCCTGAGATCTTCCTGACCCAGAAACATGCCCCATCTGGTTTAGTATGTCAACTTTATCTCTTTTAGAAGGATCTTCATTTTAAAATATAATATTTGAAAGCTGTCATAAAGGACTATATATCATACACACTTGTACCTTTGATTTTTATATTCCTTTATTATTCCTAGCCAGTTCCTGTTAAAGATTTAAAATAATCTAGAGTCTACAAAGGTTGATGAAGCAAAAGAAAAGGTGGCCATTGAGAATTTAAAATTTCAAAATTACATGTTCAGATGTTCTCATACATAATTTGAAGTTAGGAAATGAGAATCTTTAGTGAATTAAAAAAAGGTAAGAATAAATATAATATAAGAGGGTAACATTAAGAGTAATGAAACACATAATATGAAGGGAGAGAATATTTAAATGATAGTCATTGCCCTTCCAACTACAGCCAAAACAATAACCCATCTTTATCCTTGTACCATAGAAAAGGTTATGTTGCTTTCTGATCTCACGTGAATAATTCTACTCACTGTTGGAGAATACTATGTTCACCTTTACCAAGTGAATGTATAAATATTAGTAGTAACTTGTATTTTAGAAACTTGTAGTAAATTTGTATTGTTCAATCTTGGACTTCACATGTTGCTGACGCAGGACTATCTTGGGTCATGATATTTGATAGCTCATAATGTGAGTACAAACAAAAACATTGAAGAGAGATCCATAAATAAACAGATACAAACTGCTATAGAACATGGAAATTTAACTCTTCAAACATAGTTCATGAAGTTATGTTACTACAGAAGATCTCACAGTATAAAGCTGATCCTGAATTGTCAGTTAAGAATGACTGTGATAATTGACTTTAGCCTTTAGGTGAGAAATTGTGAGATAAGATTTCATATGGTAGTTGGTAAACTTAAAATAAATGTTTAGTCACACTACCAAATCATTTGGTAGTTTAGTTACTTAGATCTTTCATGTTCTTGAGGGTTGACTCTATGGTCATTACCTAACAATAATATTTCATTCTCCTTTGAACACATCACTGCAATTCAGTTAAATTACCTTATTTTATAACATATTAATGCTCTCTCCTATTCATAATCTATCAAATTTCTTGACACATATTGCATGAAAGAAACTATCACCATATCCAAATATACTATTAAAGAATGTGATGCCAACCAATGCCTAATTAAAGTGAATTTACTTGAAATGGTTGTAGTTGGTGGAGTTCAAAGATACAGGAAATTACAATCTACCTAGCTAGTTGTGTGCATAGGTCATCTAATATTCTAATGAACAATTTTTAAGGTTGGGAGCTACAGTTTATAGAAGAAAATTCAGTGCTATCAAAACCAGTTAGATGAGTAGAAGTGGCAACTTTAGCAATTCAGAAAGGCAGATTCACTTGGACTTGTTACTTTGAAGCCAATCAATGATCCTTATTGCAAAAATGGAAACTTGCAAGAAAATAATCTACCCATTTACAAAATATCATTTAATTAAGTACCTCATATAGTTTTTCAATATAAAAATGTTTTAGCATTGAAATGTACTCTCTCATACAAGTTGGAATTCACATACTCATATCACATACTTACCTCTTTGCCATTTGGATTATGCATACTTGTTTACTGTAACAGTCAGTGCCATCAGCATGCTTAACCCTGTTGAACTCATCTGATACTTTTATTAGTTTCTTCTATCTAGCTGTTATTACTACAACAATTGGTTATCTTGAATGGATAACCAAGATGAGAACCATAACAGGGACTAAATTCTTTAAAGAATGAAAACCAAACCAAAAGAATTTTAAGTAAGGTTCTAACTATATAATTATCAAACTACTTTTTACATTACAATCATTTTTTATAAAGGTTAATTTGGTATATTTGATACTTATAAGTTATAATCAATTTAAAAGTAATACATTATTTTCTTAATAAGCATGTTATAACAAGTGGATAAATTAGTAAACTGATAGAAAGACAATATTTAACAGGATTTTTTATTATGTATGTATAAACTTTTGTTATCCCAAATTGGTAGTACATCTAACATTATTCTATTTTAATATTCATCTGTAGTTTGGATTAAGTTTTTCCAAAGAATTTGCTTAAAGCCCCAAAATTTTAAGACCAAGATCATGAGTTTGAAGAGTTTACACCAAGTTTCAATTATTTTACAACATTTAACATTGAATAAGTTTTCACTAAATTGTTCAAAAACTTTCCCCATTCCCTTATAGCCCCGAGGTCTCTGCATGTAAATAGAACCACATAAGTACAAATTATGTAAAAAGAATAAGAATATTGAGAAAGAGAAGAAACATAATCTTATTTGTCCACAATGATGCATTGAGAACTGCCAATAACAGCATAACATCCTTAAATTGCTAACACTAAACATTTAAAACTAAAATAGTAAAAACAATCTTAACATAAATCAAACTCCAAAGACATTTTCACTACATATAAAAATCTAATCATGTTATTTGAAGCATAATATTCATAAAATTGTCAATTACAAAATCAACACAAGTAATAGATCTGAAAAGTAGAAGGACTAGAAAAAGGTGGAACGTAAATCTAGAGAATTGCTCAAAGTTTTGTATCTCAGACCAAGTCACCTGTTTTGAGAAAACTACATGCATCTTGCATGTCACCATAATTCTTCCCATTTTTCTCAACTCATCATTGTATCTCATTCTCATTCTATTATATAGACCCATACCCCAAAAAGGGTTGTCTTTCTCTTTGCCTATTCATAACAAGCCTCATTTCATTCCCTCCATTTCTGATTTGCACTTTTCTCAAAAGCTCTCTCCCTCCTTCATTGGCACTTGTCTTGAAGTTAAGGTTGTTGTTACTCTTAACCTTAGGCAAATGTGAGACATGATGAACAGCAGGACTAGCAGCACTATAACCATGCCCTCCAGCACAATCAACCACACCCTTTATGTATAATTGCCTTACTTTCTTTAGAATTCTTATGGGGGCTAATATGTAATGCTTCAATTTACTTTGTTGATTATGTATTTCCTTCATTGTTGATAGCTCTTACACATAAGAAATGCTTGTGATGTATATATCAAGAGTGAACTTTGTAATTGATTATAATTGGACTTGTCTGTTGGAAATAAGTTTCTAATTTAATTTGCTTTGGACGGCAAGGTTGGGAGACTAGCTAGTAGAGCACATAAAAGGACGTTGGACTTTGTCAAAACTGATACACAAATCACATAAAAATGTATACATATGCATATCAACTTAACTTTTACTACAAAAAAAGAAGGAGTAATTATGTTTTATAAACTTACAAACTAATTAACATACATATATAAACTACAAAATTATTGAAGTAGCTGCTCTAATAGATTATAATCTTTGAACAAATATATAGCTTTAAAACATATAATCATATATCATCCTACAAAATCATCTTGCAAATCTCCTATAATTTTTTGAGTTAAGATCATCTCCATTAATGAAAAAACAAATACTTAAAAAAAAACAAAAGGAAATATTATTTTCAATGGCACATCTATCCCATAAAAACAAAAAAAAAATATATATTTGTTTCTCCATGAGAGTATCTAGTTCAATTTTTTTATACATAAAATAATGACATGTGTCACTATATGCTAATTGTATGATAATTTTTATATTATGCTATGGAAATGGACTTCTGCGGCCCAGAATATGCTATGAGTCACGACTTCAATCAATAGTGAAATAGTCTCTAAGAGCGTTTTAAAGGAATGATTGAGGCATCGAGTAATTATAAAATACTAATCAATAAAGATTTGTTTTTTAGAAATCAATATGACAACATCAAGCAATCAATGAGAGACATTTCGGGTATTTTGCTTATTTTCACAGGTTGTGACAATTTTAATTTCTCTTTTCATTTTTATGTACGTTTTCTGAAACTCATGCAAAGATAAAAGATAGAAACAAAAAACATTTCAATGATAAACATGACTTTTTCAATAGCACTGGTGAATACGAAAGCCAATGAAATTGAGATGCATATGGAGAACAAGCAATTTGAGGTTTTGAGCTTGATTAATTTTGATTGGAAGGGGTGTTTAGATTCACACATTTTAAAAATTATATTATTTTCTTTAAAAACCTAGCTATAAGGCTCTTTCCTATAAAATATATATCAGATGGGTATACATGACTTTGTTCATAGAAAATATAATACGTGACTTTGGCCACGTGTCAAAGGTCACGTATGTTTTTTACTTAAAAAAACATTTGTAATGAAGGTTACGTATAAATCTCAATTGCCTGATTAAGTTATGATTTTCCAAACAACAAAAGCATGCACCAAAGAGTCAAACAACTAAATAAATAAACAAAGCTTGATTGCTACTTCTGTGGTTTATTATTGCATTATTATTGGGAGTTTCGATTTAAATCCCAACTTACGTGTTTTAAACTCCGTTTTTTAAAACAAGCCTAAAATATCATTTTCTCCCAAATAAAATACCGTAAGACAACCATATATGATGTCATGATGCCCTTGAAGAATCATAGGCTTTGAGGAAGAAATTGTATGATACTTGAACTTTGTTAACATGCAATTGGGTGATGTTTGGACAATATTTGAGTGGGGTAAGATTTGATGTGTGTATTGTGAATGAGTGATTGAGTAAGTGAGAGGAAGAATAGGTTTGGTTCAGTAAAATGATAGTTCTGTGTAATGGGGATAGTTTATAGATTTTGAAAAATATGGACTTTAAAACTCCTAAAGTTGGCTTTTAAATCTAATTCTCTTGTTATAGATGCATATAAGTACCAACAATGAATTGGTATGATAGAATAAGATCAGGTAGATTCTAACAAGACCAAAATGTAAATAATTCGTTTCTTTAGAATAACATTTATTAAAGGAGATAATTATATACATCGATCTAAAAATTAATTTCTTACTTATAAGTGGAAATTATCTTTATGGAGAAAAAAAGATCATACCCGTGTGAAGTTGATCACTTAATATTGGGCTAGTAAATTTTTATGTAAAAAATGTGTATCTCACTTTTCAAGGATCAATGCAGTTTTATCTTTAATAAATTCGTTAACATCATAGTTATGATCTTATAACACCCTAAAAGACCTGCTTCCTATTTAAGTTGTTTGGTGTGACTTTTAGTTTTTAGATTTTAGAAAATCTAAACTAGTTTCTTTAGATTTTCTTTTACTGTTTTTTGGTGTTTAAAATTTTGTTGTCAATCTTGCAATCCTGAAGAAATGAGTTTGCTAGAATATTAAATTAGTCAAACTCAAATAATTGATGAATGACTGAATTCATTTATACTCGTATGATACATTTTTAAAATATGATAATTTATTGTATACATTATGTACACACAAAATGTATAATTAAAATATTTATTAAAAATAGTATTGAATCTTAATGCGTCCACTATAACATCACAAATAATAATAGAGAGTATTGAATAATTCTATTGAGAAATTATTCAATAACCTGGATAAATAATTATTAATATATTTTTCTTTAACAAATAGTTCTATCATTTTCAACGTTCTTTAGTAGGGCACGTGGCCCACAATATTTAAATATTTTACTACATACCCTATGTCACGTAGGACCACATGTATGTATAAATATACCATTGTCTATTCTTAAAAGTTAAAGCTAACTAACCTTTTATTCAAGTGTCTCACTTTTTTATGAATCTAATATATTACTAATGGCATTTAAGGAGGAGAATTTGATTAGTTTAAATCATTTTTAACATTCAAGAAGCATGTTGTATACTCATATCTATACAAGTTTTTATTTAATTCCACTCATTATTTAAGACATGTATCATATTTTAAAATATGTATCAAATAATAAATAAAATTAAGAAGATAAATTATTTCTTGACATGAATAAATATCTTATTCTCTTCTATTATATGGATATCAATTACTAACAATAGAATGTAATATGATGTAAAAGATGAATGATTAAATGGTTGTTTAGGAAACATGTGGAAAAGATAAATTTATTCATATAGAATGAATTCGATATAGAATAATATGAAAATTTGTGTTGGATTTTCCTCTTATATTTTGTTTTTGTGTGGTAGAGTTTTTTACATGACTAACATTTAAGCATATGTTATTGAAACAATATTATATTTTTAATGATATAAATTTAGCGAAAAAATCCACAGTTTTTTATAATTTTAAGTACAACTAATACGAATGTAATTTTTTTATAGTATCATTGGATCATTTATACTCATAAATCACCATTAATAGTGAAATATAAATAACTAATAATGATGAATAGATATTCCAATCATTTAACTATGTGTTCCCATAACCAAAAAAAAGTTAAATCCGTCACCAACTATATCTGATGTGTAAATCCAAAATTAGAACGAATTAGTTTAGATAATCATACAATATCAATAATGTATTAGTCTAATTCTGTAAAGTTTAATTACATTAGTAGGATGATCAAAATGTCAAAAATTTAATTCTTATAAACGATATTTGTTAGAAAATAGTTACACCCCAAAAAAAATTAATTTATTATTTAAAAAAGATTAAATAATACCTGTACAAAAAAAAGATAATCATTATTGAACTATATTTTGTTTGCGGAACCATTAAGTAATTAATTATCACCACCAAAACTAGGAAATAAGTAACAACTAAATACAGAAATTATGCATAGGCATCAGCGATAAGAGAATAATTTTTATACATTATCAATTATCATTTATCTTTAATTATCATTATTATTTAAAAAATAATACAAATATGAATAGTGAATGACATCATAGTCTAATCACATATTAATTCTTAAATTTAAATAGAAAGTTAATTTTATAAATGTGCTAAAGTCCGTACAATAATTATCGGGGCAAACAAGAACGGTGAGGGATAGGTGGTGAATCGGCGATGGCCTTTATCTAATAATTGAAACGGTAAGCTCAAAGCAATAATTCATGGTGTCGAACTGGTGCAAAAAGCGAAGAAGTTGCAAATCTATAGTGAAATACTTTGTGTATTTCTCTATTATTATATATCTATGATAGAGTATAATAAAATCTATACTGAAAGTAAAATAGAGAAATAGCGATATAAAGTGAAAATGTTAATAATCATGAGCATTTAATTAAAAGTATACACACATATCGATTGGAAGAAAAATAGTGAAGAATGAAAGAAGAGTATTATGATTATTAAGAGATGGCGTAGTTGCCTGGGCGATCCGCAGCTTGCAATGTTTTGTTGATGAGATTTCGAGCTTTTTTGCTACGGATCTCTACCTTCACGCTTGCGCTTTTGTCAATCTGTACATAACTCTTCTTCTTTGTTTTCTTCTTTAACTTTTTCACCTTTGATTTTATCGACTCCAACAACTTCTCCATTATATTCTATCGATTCTCTTTTCTCACTCTCTTATTCTACGACTCCACTGTTTCACTCCATGCTTCATTTGCAATTTGCTCTTGTTTATTAATGGAGTTCATTCAACAAATGGCCTTTGTTCTGTGTATAATTACTAACTCTGCCATTGCATTTTTCTGACTTTTTATTCCTTTTACCCTTCTATAGCGGGATATCATCACCTCTTCTTGAATCTCATCCGTTCAAAGATTATTTTTGTCCATTTATAAGGTCATGTGCATAAAATATTATCATTATAAGTTTGTTTTCATAAGTAACAAACAATTTTATTTCATTTAATGCATTTCCCAAATCAATAATTAGGTCGGTGCCGGCTAGTTACATGCACTGCTGCTTGTTGACTTTGAAGATTCATAACCTTATTTTATTTAACATGTTATTGTTTAAATGTTGTACAAAATAAGAATATTTGTTTTGGAAAAATTAAATTCAGGATTTTCGAAATATGGAAACATTACTTTGCACTTGTTAACATTTCCTTTTATTTCTTTCATAATTTTCCCTCAACCAATCCTCCATGCTCATTGTAACTTGAAAAAGGAAAGAAATATAAGGGAAAATGTTGACTAAAACCACTAAAGTCATATTCACGATAATGGTAACAATCAACGAAGGGGGCACTTTTTCAGAAGTGGGAAAGCCAATTTAGAGGTCGACCCTTCTTTATTGTGTTATGCCAGATTCTAGAATCAAATAAGAAAAAATAATATGACAATAGAGTTTTTTTATGGTTGGATATTCCATCATAAAACTAATGGACACAAATTTCTTTGTTTATATCAGTTTAATCGGAATATCTTTCCATTAATAGAAAGATAAGTGATTGTTCTTACTCATATTTTCGATGTTAAAAATGAGATTTTGTAGTAAATAAAAAGATAAAAATGTTATTACATGTAATGTTTTATGTGTTATCGTGTAACACTTGTAGCCTAAAGTGACGATGCATTAATGTGAAACCGGAAGGATGGGTTTTAACTTCAGATAAGAAGTTAACTGATTAAGTCTTCCCTAAAACTCACTAGCTCGATAGGAAAAGTAAAATAGTGGCCTTCACAATGATTAATATTTAATAGCGGTGGAAATAAACTAAACTACTATCATCAAATTACCGAAGAGTGAAGGATTTTATGTAACCATTACTCCACACTCAATACTTATTCATTACTAGTAGTGTTCTTACTAATGACCGTACTTATTCATTACTGAATGTAACGCAAATACAGATCAACCTAGTAGCCTTCAATCAAATAACTGGTCTAATATTCTGGGTTATTAATTTCTAAAATTTGATCATATTTTTTATCCATGAGTACGTCCATTTTCATTTAACTCCTCTTAAAGAATAAAAAAACTAGTTTTACATCCCACAAACATGGAAACTAATGACTTTGGTCTCTAATGTTAATTCCACATTAGTCCCTAAAGTTTGATTTTTTTTTCAATTCGTACTACCACATGTTGTTGTCTATGTGGCAGTACTCTCGCTTCAAAACTTGAGATAAGCAACCTAACATTGGGAGCGCATCAAAGTGTCAATAATCAACATATCTTGACAGTAATGACAAACATTAACTAAGTATTTTTACAACATTAACCAATGTAAAACCAGTATAAGAATTTTGGTATGTAAAAATCCTTTGTATAGTAAATGCAAGTTTACAGCTATCCGGATCCTTGGTCGGAATATTAACTTTCATCCTAGTAGCAAATTCTTAACTGTAGGACATTAGAATACAAGAAGTTTACTAGAAAATTTGTATTCATATTTAAAACATTTGAATTGCACAATACATATATTGGATAAAACAAAAGGTAATGGTGGGAGTTAGGATAGAAGAAAATGACTACCATCTATCCACCACACTATCACCATGCTCCCCACCTTCAAGATTTCCATGATCACCTTCTCTGTGAGAATCGCTGCGGTGTTCTCTCTTGTGTCTTTTGTGCCGGCTTTCATCTGATTCATGACCATGCTGCTCCATTTGTCCCATAAATATTTTTAAAACAGGAGACAATCAGTGAAAAGCAAAACGATATGCGATAATCAAATTTGTAGAACAGCCAAGTAATAAATCTGCATACCCGTCTTGATTTCTTGCGGCTGCTACTGTGCCCATGAGATTTCTTAGACCTGTCTTTATCCTTTTCATGAGAAATATCCTCAGGACTTCGGTGCTGCTTCCGCCGTTTTCTATTACCATCTTCAGACCTTTTGTCTGCACCATCACTCTCTGCTTTATCCTTCACGTGTGCCTCCCCTTTCTCTCTTTCACGCCCTCCCTCTTTTTCCCTTCTTTGCTTGCCTTTCCTTCTTTCTATTTCCTCCTTATCCTTTTCCTTCTTCACCTGCATATATTAGAATTCTGAACTAATTAGCTATCTGTTAAAGTCTTCTCTTTTCAGACATAATAAACACAGGAAGTCACATATCAGTCCAAGATATTGTTATCCAGGTCTCAAAATTAGTCCGTGCTTCACTTTAAAGCAAAGTATCAACATCAAACAAATATCTTCTACTAGTAAAAGTTTGAAATAATTAACCCTTTTCTGCATACTCATATTTCATATTGTGGTACGTACTTCATACTTCATTAGAAAATTGACTCATCTTTAAGGAATGAACCATATAGTATACAGCGTCCAATAATAGTAATACCACAATTTACAGTCACCACATTAAAGAAAAAAAACACCACAAAAGTTTAAGAAGAATAACATTCATTTATCTGTCATAGAAAATATTATACATTTAGCAAGATGTCCAGATAGACCAGCAAACTAATAAGTTGGAAATAGTGCAGACATTTAGCAATAGAGCATGTCAATGGAACAAGGCAGACGTTCGCAAGCTGACTAACAAATCTTAGTCAATAAAGATAGTTTGTTATTTATGTCTAAGGAGATAGTGAATAACAAGCATAAATCTCAGATATAGATGAATGACCAGAATTTATACCTTCTCCTCTTTCCGTTTCCGCTCATTCTCTATTGTCTCTTCTTTCAGTTGTATAATGTACTCCTCAAATAATCCCTTGCAAAGGTTCTCATCTCCAATAGATCTGGGGGGAAATACACATTAAAAGAAAATCAGGAACATATGTTTTTGGAAATAATTCCAAGACACGTATGTTTGTTGGTGAAAAGATAGAATACGGATATCAATCAGAAGCAACAATAGTATGTTCTGGAATTCACTACCCATAGCTTATACACCAGCTTTCCATTTGCTTAATATTAAAGAAACGAGGTTGTGAAGGAGTGTGTGCACATGGACATCAATTCAACTAGCTTAAGATAAAAAAATTATTCATGTAAAATCCCATTATTTATATACAGACCACTGAAATTACCCTCTGTCTAAGAAACTTAAGTTGCTAGCGCAGAAAGATAAAGCCTGACAGCTCCAGGCCCACACATCTAAAAATTATACAACTTGAGAACATCAAACAATTATAATGAGAACATTTGTTTCTTTTCAGAAGTGAGAAACTTTATTAGATAGAAAAGGCGAAAACATCATTTTAAGTTTCACACTTTAGTTTATCATGATCCAGACCTGAACTCTTGACTATCTTCGATAAGTGGTCCGTAGTCCTCCCACTTTGAAGATGCAGTCATGTCCTGCAACAAAGTATGCAAAACAAAACCATAAACAATATTCCTTATGCATCACTAATTAGTTGATGCCCACAAAACTGCACCTTAATAGAACTTAGTAGATGAAAGAAATCATCTGCAAGCCGTTTACGCTTCTTAGCCTCCTTCTCCTCCTTCTCCTTTGCCCGTTCCAGTAGCTCATCAAACACTAGCTGCAGGATACACAGCATCGGACCAGATACGGAGCCACATATTCATAATGAAGAACAATTAGAATTAATACTAAAACAATCTTATCAACAAATATGATACTTTCATCATTTATCACCAAAATGAATCGAAAGAAAACTGAGGACGGACACTGACCATGGTGAACAAAGTATATCAATAAAAGTCCAACTTTGCCATATCGATTGGACAACATTTTCATGAGCTAAATTCATCAAAGACCAAGAGAAAGCAGTTTGATACCAAGTGAAGAGTCTAAGCATTTTATACAGTCCATTACCATTTCGTTGAAGCATTTTATTGAGTCTACTATCATTTCATACTATTACCAAAGATGCAAGAGAGGGTGGCGAATGCCAATAAATTATGACACAGACATTTGCTTGTGTAGAAGCTTAAAATCTAAATCACATCAACCTTCCATCCTGGAATAAGGTAGGGTATCATCTACCATGTCCAATAGGAACATAAATGTGCTAAACTGAATTAATCCATAATTGTAAGTGTTAAGTTTTCATCTCAAAACCAATTGGCAAAGAGAGGAGTAGCCCAACAGGTATTTAAATCATTCCCGAGACAATGAGGTAGGCGATGTGGGACTTACTTCCCAACATGCCCCCTCCACATAAGCCTGTCAGACAGGCGAAGGGTTACCTTTGACCCATAACTAAAGGGCATCTTTTGGCCCATGACAACCGGAAAGAAGTTGGGCTTTGGCTCTGATACCATGTTAAGTTTCCATCTCAACCAATTTGCAACGAGAGGAGTAGCCCAACAGGTATTTAAACCATTCCCGAGACAATGAGGTAAGCGATGTGGGACTTACTTCCCAACAGTAAGCACAAATTGCTGGAGTGAAAGCAAGCCATGTGTTTATATGGCTGATTTGGCTCTTGTTTGTCTAACAACTAATAACTAATTTTAGGGTTCAGCTTCAACAACAAAGCGAGCAGGTAAGATTGTTGGTGTGTCAAAATATCAAAAGGAAGCTTCACACTAAGCAATGTCATTTATCAAGTGGGAAAAAATTAGACCATTGGAACCATAGTTCAAAAGGCGATATTGGACCAGCCGGTTGAATAGGTTAGACTAGCAGCTAGCCACCACAGCAAACTCAAACTAGTGAAACTGGTTCACAAATTAGGACAGTCAATTTTGTATTAAAATTTTTTAAGCCCAGCCAGCCAAAAAACTTGTTGAGCTAGAGACCAAAAAGCGGCACACATATAACAAAAGGTTGGGACTTGCAATAGGTACATGCTGGGATGACCCAATAGCAAACAAAAATATTATACATGACAGAGTATTATGACGTCGTCGTTCGATCCATGTAGCGGGCCCCACCTAGTGGATTAATGTTTCGTTGTTGTTATATGATTGGATGTTCACTCACTGTCTAATATGGGACTTGTAATTTGTATGCATTAAGTAGCACAACTGCAATAAGACTAGTAAGCACTAAGCAGCATAACTGTAATACTTCCCTTGCTTTACTACTAGCCCAATATGGGAGTTGATATTATTGAAGAATCAAATAAAAAGTGTAGCCCAGTGTACACGGCTCCTACCTAGTGGGATCTAGGGAGGGTAGATATATATAGCCGTATCCCCGGAACCAAAGAGGTTTCTAGTATTGAAGAATCAAATAACTAATATAAAAAATCTAAGGCATACTGATTGTTCAGATTGCAGCGTGTTAGTATCTGTGGGATGCAAAATGAAACCATGTTTTTTTGTTTGAAAGGTGTTATCTCCAAACTTGAGTTTCTATTTTCTTATTAGGCTATTAGCAGCTACTCTAGGAGGAATATACCCTAAAGAATTTAATAACAATCTTTGTACCTATAGTACTTTAATTCGTGCTCCTATTTACTATCGGCATATACCAAGAACGATGTAGAGCCTAACGACGCTACTACGAAATATTTACTCAATGATGTGGCTAACTCTTCTACTTTGGTCAATGGCTTCTCTTGGTTATATGGTTCATGGGGGATAGATATCAACCTTCAGGAAATAAAAAATGATGTTATCGAAATGTAAGATTTAGATTCAATTGAACTTGTATTCATCAACGTAAGATTTGGATTCAAACTTTCTGTGTCCCCATAATCATCAATAGACAATGATATCTTTATTTTTATCTTTGAAAATTTTATTTATTTAATCAGTGTGTAGGTGTGTGTGTGAAGTGTAAACTCCAGTAAGTTTGAGCATAGTTCAACCACAGTTGAATCATCCCCTCGACCAGTTATTTTCAAAACCTTCAATCAGCCACTGGCATCGTTATAACCACTGAAGTTTCTACTTCGAGCTAAGTAATTATATCTATCGTGCTCCCTAGGTAAAGAGCATTTCTGTCTTTAGCAAGTATTCAAGATATTAGTATAAAGAGGTATAGATCATCATAGTGGTTATAATCATTATTTTATATAGAATGCGCAAAATAAGCATGGAAGGAAATCCAGAAGTTCTAGTATAACTGCCATGAAACAAGTTACATTAGAAAAGCTTGAGGCACCAAAAATTGCAAGAAACAAACTAGCAAATAGCAATTAGTACACAGACATGTAAAGAAACTCAATATTGGAAATCATAGAAACAAAAAATAAATAAATATATGCAGCTGATGTACACACCTTTAAGTTGAACTCAGATACAGGTGGAGAGCTAATGTCTTTTGATATGGTTGATTTGAAGTCCTCTAAATTCCAGTTTGAAGACAAAGTGATCTGAAAAGTACAATAAGATTGTATACCAAAATATTTTTTCGTTAGCCACATGACGCATGGTTTTTTCTATTACTATATTTTTCAAGCAGAAATCACACGCTTGATACATCATATACCTTTGCCAACTTCACTGCATCTTTTATTCGACTCTTCTCTTCATTATACTGAAACATACAAATAAGTAAGAAGATTTCCATTTTGTATGAAGGAAGTGCATACCACTTTTTTCAATCATAAAGTTTTGCAGGAAGCATAAAAGGAGTCCTCCACTTCATTTGAGTCAAGGAAAAAATCATTTCAATATATAATGAGTAATGAAGTTTCTTATTTGAGTCAAACTTTATTTTCCATTGCTGTACAGCTGTAGCAGGTAGATATAAATCCTGAAGGATGCAAAAGCTTCAAATGTTTTAACTAAAGTTGTTCAATTGCCTCATGACAAATATTAAAACTTAAAAGTATCAGCAAATAACAGTTATTTTTCTTCAAAAAAGGTGTCTAAACAATAAATTGAATTTTAAGTACTTGGCTCCTAAATGGGCAAAAGAGTTTACTTGTTAAGCATTTTGAAAATCAATCAAGCGGGAAAAGAATAAAAGCCAAAAGGACACTTCAACGTCTTGCATTTGCAAAGCAACCTTGCCCATGAAATAAGTAAACAAAGTTCAAAACCAACCAGAAAGACAATTTAGCATACTCACTTGTTTCTCTAGCTCTTCAACAACATCTTCAAACAAATCTTTTGGAATTGAACCTGAGGTATTTGATGCTGCTGCTACATAAGCAGGTAAATCCTTGACCTAAAAGACCACCCAACACAACATCATCACCAGCATCAGAATCAAACATTTAATAAAGACAACAAATCCAAAGACAAAAAAACAAGTTAAGAACTTCATGAAAGTTAGCAGAAAGTTGAAGTTTTTCACCAAAAAACAAAAAAGGATTAAGAGAAATGACCATAGAGATGGGCAGTTAACCTTTGAATGATAATCACGCCAGTTAGTTTTTGCTGTAAGAATGCCTGCAGCAACATGTTCTTCCATCAATTTGCGAAATTCATCACGGTTTTTACGTTCCGTCTTTCTCAATTCTTCCTATTTTGTTTCAGAACAGAGATGAGATTAATCAATATATAGAGGTAGGAGTTAAGGTCCAAAAGAACACTTAAAAAGAATAAAAATTAACATCACCTTTTGTATCTTCTTCTGCTCTTCTTCTTCCTTCGCTAAATCATGTAAATAGTCCTAAAAATAAAGAAGCGTGAATCATATTAAAGGTTATAGTTGATTTTGCAGAAGTTGAACTGTTCTGATTGACTATCAGTTGAATAAAGAAAGTTACTTGGAATATTTCCAAGCGATCAATTTTCTCAAGACGGGAACATCTTTCATCAGCCTCTATGCGATCTTGAACTTTTCGCCATTGTGTGCTTGCCTAAAGAGAAAGTGACGGATGCATCGACAAAATTTCTAAAATCAAAAAATATCTGAAGACAAATAATGGATAAAAATGTACCTTTATAAAGTCACAAGATTCCAAAAACATCCTGAATTCCATCAAGTTCTGCTTTCTTTCCACCTGTGCCCTTGCTCGTTCCTATTAAAAATTGCAAGTCAATACCCACTAGAAACATTTCAAAAGATCACAAGTTTACTGAAATGATAAAAAATCAAAGCTCTGTTCGTAATACCATACACATTAAAAAGGATTAAAGGAAGCTTAAATTTCACTATTTTTTTCTAAACTGTAAAGCTCAAATTCTGAATTCCCTAGTTTTCCTACCCTTCAACAGATTTCACATTGGCATCCATTAAATAAATTATCAACAGCTCAAAATCAGTAATCTCCAATCCAGAAGCTTATCTTTAAATAAAATTTAGCAGTGGTATCATGGTATGGACCTAGCATAACCAAAAAAATTATGATATGGAGAACATCCAATATAAACACACAAAATAAAAAAAATTCTGTTAGTCGTAGAGTATCTGCTTGAGTAACATGCATATCAACTACGAATATAACATGCACGTGTAGGCTAAAGTTTCTACCTAGAAAGCAATGATAACATGCTTGACACTGACAGATATCTGCATATTCCTATATAAAGGACGTGAAACAGCCAAAATATGTAAATTCTATAAATGGTTAAACGAGTAGAACCCACCTTGATAACAAAGTCCTCCATGAAACTATCATACACATCCCTGCGGTCTCTGTCACGCTCAAGAGCCTTGAAACGTTCATCATTTTCAAATATAGGCACAGCTTTGCTGAGTAATTGTCCAAAAATCAATAGGGAAGAATATTGATCACAAAGTGTACCAACTAAAGTTTAAGTTGGGCGATGTAAGAAAAAAATCAAATTTAAATATATCTAATAAAAATAAACCTCCATCTAGTGGATGAAGTCAACTCAGTGGATTCCTGGAAAATAATTGTACATATTAGCAAATTTTGTAAACAATAAAATGAATCAACATATTGCATAGTTACGAAGAAATGTGGAAGCAGTAGAACATACTTCTAACATTTTCTTAAAATCTTCCCGAGCTTTCTTTTGTTTCATACGTTTTTCTTCCACTTCCTGTTTTTTCCTCTGATTTAAGTACTGAGAAATCAAAGGTTTGTGGTGAGAATACATTATCAATATATAAGTTAGAACGCAACATATTCTAATCAAAAACAGAATATAGCAGTAAGAAGAGAATTTCTCAGTCTCATGTAGGCCACAAATTTAGAATTTGAAGGATGCGTCAACAATTCAAGAATTCTGAAAGAGATTGTCTCCAGCAATCCATTCCCTCCACTATTACCCATCATGTATTATTATATCCTTCATATATTAATTAGATTATATCTTAATTCAACACACTTTCCCTTTTATAAAAAATGTCTGGACTCTGGACATATGAATATGTTGTAACTTGGTCATAAGAAAGAATGTGAATCAGTGGCATTACAAAGGAAATACCATAGTAAGAAATCCCAAACAAAGGCTGGGAACAAGGAAGGAAAAGGAACTCCCAAGATATGATGAGAATAGTTTCTCCAGTACAGCTTACTACCCCATGCATAGGCGGTACTCCGCATAGTATATACCCAATCCACATAGGTTACGACCCACTATGAGACTCCTTGACAGATAGCCAATGCTACGAATACAAATTTTGCACTTAGACATTACAAGGAAAACCTTACAAATAGCATGTTGTTAAACATTATTAACATTTGATATCATCCATATTTCTTCTTTTAGCTCAATATCCCACATCTAAAAAGTAACTCTCCATACAAAATTTAGCTTTTACAGTATCAACACACTTTACAAATAAATATCAAAGCAGACGGGCATTCACTCAGAATCTTTACTAACAGATTAAATAACTGAGGATTGCTCCTCCTTACAGATGATACTCGTGAGGTAAAGCAATGAAAGATGAGAGGAAAAATAAGGGTAAACATAAAAGGAATACAAGCCCTGTCAATGTTCATGTATTATGATTTACTCTAACATTGCACAAGAATTACCTCATTGAAAGCTTGCTTCCTTTCTCCAAGTGTTTTCAAGGCGCCATACCTTTTGTCATTAATTATTACTCGCATAGCCTGAATGATAGAAATCAAACAAATCAGAAAAGGAGAAACATCTAATTTAACAAATGAAAGATGTTATAAATAGGTACAGTAAAATATATCAATGAGATAACTCTACCCGATCCCAAGTCCAGTCAGATCCAACATTTACAGACTCCAGTAGTGCTTTGAATGCGTCTTTAGCCCCCTAAAAATAAAATAGTTCAAATTGAATGCTCAATGACCAGGAATGTAACAAGACAGACAGAATATTGACATTTCATTCTTGTACCATCTTATTCACATAAACTAAGGGCTCAGGCTCAACTACTTTTGTTTCTGAAGCCACATCATCAGTTTTCTCTCTTGATGAATCAGTTTTACCATCCTAAAGAATTGAAGAGTAAACAGCTTGTTAACCACCATAAGCACAACGCATAAGAGACACATTAATGGCACAATGAGAGAAACATACTTCTTTATCTTCTGCTGGAACTCCATCCGCAGAACCTTGAGTATACTGAACTGAAGTATTGTTGGCACCATCCCTACAATAATCACAACATACAAAATAATAATGACATGCCACCAGACTTTGAAATGAAATCAAAGACTGAACAAAAAAGTAGAATAGAAGATACATCAGTGTTTTAGCAGTATTAACATCGGTAACAGAAGCTCCGTCCCTTCCCACACCAGCATCTGATGGTTTGACAGTATTTCCAGGTGCCTCAACTTCTTCCACTTTTGTTCCAGTTTGAGGGACCACGGAAGGAGAGGCAGGTGATCCTGAAGTAATCTCAGGTTGAAGATTATTTGTAAATGTAGTACCAACAGGAGCAACAGAAACAGGACTTGTTGGATCTCCTGGAACAGTTAAAGATGAAATATCTGCACCAGGTGTTGCTTCAACCACTTGAGGAGATGCAGATGGTTGAGAATGAGGAATCAGTATAGCTTCAGGATATGTTCCATTCACAGCAGCCTTTTCAACTTGCGCACGAGCCAACTTTAAGCATAAACAATAAATAAAACAAACGTGAGTTCAAAAATGAGAGGAAGAATATAACTGAAAATATTAAAAAGGCGTTATTTTCAATGATAGAAACCTTTAGTTCCTCGGGAATTAACCACTTGGATTCCTTGGTGACTTTGTTGTAGTAATACCTAGAAAATATTCATTAAGTTCATTAAATAAAAGAAACAATAAGCAATGAACATTAAAAACAGAAAAATAGTCTAGCAAAGAGAACCGGGACACACTTTCTTCCATCTGGACTAGAATACTGCTTCCAGTTTGTTGACGCATCCACCCTCTAGCAAAATGACAAGAATGCAAAAAATGTGGATAATTTCTCATTAGAGGTTTTCTTCCAATAGAAAAATGACAGCTATTTGGAGATTGATAGCTATCTCATAATAGAAATTGGAAATTCAAATATCCCAAAGTAAGAATTTGAATGACAGAACAGAAAATCCAGGAAATAAAAGGTCTAGGTAAAGGGTCAATCATGACAACTCAACTCACATCAAGCATTAAGAAAGCTAACCCACATAAATCTTCTTACATTTTCATCATCTCTAAGGCATAAAACTGTTCAGTGATATTTTATGAATTTAAACTTCCTATGACTCCAGAACCCAGTGAAAATCCATCGAATATTTGAGGAAACTGGTTATCTATCAGGGAGAAATTTTAGAGATCGTATATTGCATAAATTATAGCTTTTAAACATTATTCTTTTTTTATAAGAGCTTGTGAACATTATTCTTGTATGGAAAATGTCTAATTTAGAAGAAACTTTGAAGTTGTAGTACCGGTTATAGTTGAGTCATCTTACACATTGCCATATTTAATTCTACTCCTAGCAATAAATTAATAGAAAATCGAAATGAACTAAACCATTTCACTGGCATCGTCAAGCTCTATCTTGTGTTTGACAGGAATGCTAAATGATTCATAGGTACTGGACACAAAGATCTGAACCTTGGCCATGTAATTATACCTTAACTTGTACCAAGAGTTAATAAATAGATGCAACTATGAAGTTCTTCTATAACAATCATTTACAGCAATTATTCATAAGATCCTAAAATCAGAAATAGAAAACAAACTGACTGATTTGTACAGCAGAAACCCAAGCCCAAAAGTGTAAGCCAGAGCAGTACAAAAAAATCAAAACCTATATTCTAAATTTTGCATTTATTTCAATCAAAGGAAATTTGCAAGTATTCATTTGGATGGAGTATTTCACTCAAAGACGTTCACGGCTCTTTTAAATTATCAAGACACACGAAACTGATAGTGTAATAGAATTAAAATTGCACCAAGGTTTAGAAGCAAGTGACATGACTGGCTATCAGACTCTTGATAAATAAAGACGAAATTTTCAGACAAGGAACTAACAATCAAGACAAAATACAATGATGAAATTTACTAACATTCAAGCGATATAGTAGGGTAGCAGGCAGTTAAACCCCACAGCATATCCTACCTCTCAAAAGAGTAGCACAACATGTACCTGTAAGCATCTTAACACTAAGGAAGTCACACATGTAGACTTGGTTAAAGTAAAATTGAAATATATCAAGTCCTAAAGAAATTAAAAAAATCATCAACTTTGAGGAGCATGGAAGGATACTAGCAAAAAACAAACATTCAGATGCTCAAAATATTTACCGAAATTTATCTACTTTGATGCTTATCAAGAGAATAATAAACTAAATTAGCCTATGTGTCAAAAGAAATCTCCTTAGCATTTGTCTGACACCATAATTAGAAAAGAATAGGACAAGAGACATATCTTCTTTAATCATACACTTATGCAGTGTATAGTATCAATACATTGTCCACCAGTGCTTATGAAACAAAATAGAAGACAGCAATCACCTACTCTCAAATCATATTAAAGAAAAATGCAAATTTGTGCACGCACATGAAGGGGATAGAGGAAGAGAAAGTGGAAGGCCACTCTCTTTTATAAGCTAACCTAAACAAATGAACATAACCTTTCTATACAAGGCATGTGAGCGACCATAAGAAAGAAGTCACAAAATGGTAAAAAAATGTTTTATTTCTCGTTCATTATGATTTACAGAGCATAATATAAGATTTAAAAATTCAAATACATGCAATACAAAATTCTTATACCACAGCATCCAAAGAAAACAAAAAAACTGATATCAGACAGTCCAACCGGCAATTATCACAACACTGACCTTACAATAAGAGGTAAAAGTCAAGATTGATGGTTGCTGCCTGAGAGAAAACCCGTTCAGTAATGAGTGAGCTAACAGAGAGGCATATTTTCACCAGACATAGCCAAATGGAAAGCATATAACAATTAAACTTGATTATGTTGGCCCCATTTAATATTGAATAAGACCAAAAGGGACGCACGTGTAACAGCATTCACCAAAACCAAAATAAAAATATAAGATCCAGTCGTATGACTAACAAGTCATTACACAACATGAATGGAAATCAATTGCATGACTCACCTCAATTAGTGTCATCAGTTCGTAAGGCTTCTCCCAGCTAGATAGTTTGGTCTTCTTATTATAGTAAAATCTGTAAAATTAAAGTGAAATTTTATGTAAGTTTTGTAAACATTAAAACAGCAGCTTTCTGAACAAGCAACCAGCATTACTCATAGAGAATACCTAAATCATTATATAATGATCAAGAACATTAGAAATAGAAAGTATGGGCAGCAATCCAACATGAAGCAAGAGAAAAAAAATGGGGGATCGTTCTTCATAAGGAATATTAATGATATCTCCCTTTTATATGGGTTAAATGAATTAACTTTTACTTATTAGATCCGAAATCAAGCATGAGAGAGAAGTAAAAATTATATATTAGCAGCAAGAGCATTTTCATGATATATGGTCCAATTTGAGTATAACGAATTGATCAAGTGTCAATCCGAAGATAAGCCCTACATACATCTACAAAAACTAGTATCTTTATTAATTTCGAAGAGAGTGAGTGAAAGAGAGAAATGGAAACCCGGTGCTTCGAAGCTCTAGGTATGCAGGGTCCAGTCAAGGGTCGGACCCACAATGAACTAAAACTATTATCAAATAGTGATACATTAGCTGACCGCACCTAATGGGACTAAGGTTTGATTGTTGTTGTAAATAGCGATATAATGAGGGGGAAAAGGGATTTCAAACGCAGGGATATGAGCCCAAAGTGTATTATACCACATGGTTATCAAATTATGAATAGGAAGGCCCATTTTCTGAATCAAACATATTATGAATCATAAGATTCATCATCAAGATTAATTATTCAAATAATGAAATATAGTTTTAACTCAACAAAAATGTAAAATTATTTAGACAATTATAATAATTTCTTTACAATTATTTCCTTTTCTGTGTACATCAACTATTGGGGTTTTCATAATTTTCTTGCGCTGAACATTAACTAGTATTTATTAGCAATTCGCAAAACTCATTCTTTTTGGCCGCCTCCACATTTTCTCTTTCCTTTGCCGCTGCCCATATTAGATCTATAAAATGAGGTGCAATTTACCCTATGTATAACCAAAGCGGCGGCTTTGCCCAGTGTCCAAGATCCAAGCCATGTCCGAGTCGAATACAAACACACATGGGGCGATCCATCATCACCCCATTTCCTTTTGTCCTTTTTTCTTCTTTAAGTTGCAACAGCTGATACAGCAAGGATTTGTCACTCCAGCAACCGAAGACTGTTGTCATACAGTCACGATACGGTAAGGAGGGATCGGGGGAGAGAAGTCAGAAAACGCTACGTTTGAGCCTTTGAGGTTAAAGAAAAATGTCAGATTTCAAATTGATACTTTAGGGTTTTCAACACCCATTTTGACAACCCATACGCCAATTTTGTCTTCAAAATTCAACGCCCTGGTTCGTCTCAGTTCTCAAACTTAGGGTAGTAACCAATTATTTAGTACTTGTGTCTCTGTTTTCGTTTGTTCTTTATTCTTGCCTCGTGTATTTTTTCGCTATTTGTGAAGCGTATGGAAACACCAGATAGCAGATGCAAGAGGTTAGTGGCATTCGCCAAAAATGTTAATGTTAACTCCTATTTAATATCTGCCTAATGTAGCTGAAGTCTAGAAGAGTTTTTAATTTTAATACCCCATTCATTGGAAAGAAGCCACATAGTGCAAAGGTTTAAAAAGAGTACATTCACATCATTTTGATCTATTTCTTGGCAGGGACGTCGGATAATTTTGTAGTCATCATGCTGCTTAAAAGCATTGGATACCAGCATGTATCTTGTTTGTGTTTCACAAGGTTTTACCTTGCATCAAACACACAACCAATGCCAGACAGCCCACAAAATCTCTGAGCATCCATGTGCCCCAACATCCAGCTTGTGCTGACATGTCTAGCCCCTTTCCAGAATCTGTCTTCACAAACAGCCAGTTGATGAGAATCAAGCCACACCCACCCATCTGTGACTCAGTTCGTCAACCAGTAATGGGTGTTTGGCTCCCTATCCCTTCGAAATCTGTATCGCCAGAAACACCACAGACAAAATTGGCATTCCTGCCATTCCGGTGACAAAACAAAATCCCGCCCTATTTGTATGATGTATCGATGGAGTCAGGACTGGCATCGAAGTGTGACTCATGTGATTCCAAGTTTCCACCAGCCAATGAGATAGCTGATAGCATATCAAGTATGCTCATCTTAATCCACACCCAGTACTTTCCCACTCAAACAAACCCTTATTTATTTTGAAGTACCATGGATACCACATCGAGTAAGTATACTGAAATCCTGTACATACATTACTTTATCACTTTTATTTTCCTACACAAGAAAAAACTACCTTTTTTACTGCACCTAACATCACTAACCAATTATTTTTAAAAAACATGCAATAATGATGGTAATGTAACCTAGTATGAAAAGCAAACATTTGAATCCTTTACCTTCTCCCAGTTGCAGAAGTATGCTCGATCCAATCTGTGGAATCATTCATAGCAGGGGGAGGCTGGAGACTGATTGCCTGAAAGAAAGAAAGGCGTATAGAAATTTTAGTCATATAAAAGACAAAAAGCAGAATACATCTATAGTTGAAAATATGTAGGACTCATACTGAAGCCATGGCATTTGTAACTGAAGGTTGTTCACCGTTGCTCTGAATAATTGTGCCAGAGGTAATGCTCTGAGAAGAACCAGTGTGAGCATGGACCTGAGGAACAGATTGGTATTGGCCGGTAGAAACAAAATTGGTTTGCATCTGACCATAAGAGGATGGTGCAAACTGCAGAAATGCAATCCGTAAATCAGTACTTGTATATCAGAGTCTTAATCTATCCATTACAAATACAAGCCAGAACTTTACCGTATATGATGAAGAGAGGGGCATTCCCGGGCCACCTAAACCTGATGTGTAGACATTTGGAGCTTGAGAATCAGCCTGGGCCATTTTTTGTTCTGACGACATATGCATATTTGGCCTAGCAACTGGCAATGGAATTGCCTGTGGTGGGAGTGGCATCGGCTGACTATGTCTTGGAGGCAACTGTTGAATTGGCTGAGAAAATTGGGGGTTTGGATTTTGAGGAGGCATTCCAACGTTAATCATGGGAACTCCATGGCCAATAGGTTGGTAATGCTGAGAAGGCATGGGAATGAACTGTTGTGACTGCTGAGTAGGAACAACATGGTGGTACTGCATAAACAAATGGATTCATTAGGCATGATGATGATGAAGAGTTGATAGAATCACAATAGAATACAAGATGACTTACTTGAACATGCATGGGTGGAGCAAAATTGCGTTGAGGATCCCCAGAACCAGCTATGGGAGGCCGAAGGGGCTTGCATAAAGAAAAAGAAAAAACATCAAAATGAAAGAGCATTTTGCATGTAAAGTGGAAAATTTGATAAGATCCTCCATATTATAATTTGAACAAAATTTTCCACTTCTGTATACTCTACCTGTAGGCCCGGAAATTGCGGATTATTGGACATCTAAGCAGAGAATCAGCAGGCCACTGCAATCAACAAGGTTTAACATTAGACAACAATGAACTGCATAATCAAAGGGATAACAAACCCCTGAAATTAAATAATAAAAATAATTGCAATTCAAGAATGAGTAAGACACAGGTGATTGGAATAAAAAGTGATGTCACTGAAATTAGATCAACAATACAACAGCCTTAAAATTGAAAAGCCAGGGACTTAAATCAAAGTGATTGCTGAACCAAACTCTAGATATGGTTAACACTGAATTGGAATGAAAAATGTGGAGAAAGCTATAAAACCAAACAATGTGCCTCAAAATATAAATCTCAACAGAGAGCCTCAATCATTCAAAATTAACCCACCACAACTAAAAAATAACCCCAAAGATTGAAACTTTGGAACCCTAGATAACCAAAACTAGTAGGGTTTCACACAAAGCAAAAACTCCATGAAGTGAAAATAGTTAACAAAATAATGAGAGGTGACATTTGAGGAATAGATAGTACCCATGATCACACATATACAGAACATACCAATGGTTAAGAGGGGCACGTGAGATTGGAGTTTGGGGTGATGGTGGTGCTTGAACCAGGCCTTAAACCTGGGTTCAGTTGTTGTGAGACGAAAAGAGGGGATTTCACTTCACACCTAGAAGGGGAGGACAAGTAATTATATACTCATCATTCACGTTATATATCCCTCCTTCTGATTCTTCCCAATTTCATGTGTATGTATTTTTAAGTAGCCTAGATATTTATATACATTATCATACAAGTAATTATATATTTTTTAATAGAAAAATGATATATACATCGACAGTGTAAAGGTTTTTTATACTGTCACTACAACGTTCACGGTTGATTTTTATTTACTATTCACTTTTAAATAAAGGTATTGTAAATGAATGATGGATGATACACTGTCTATATATAAATCTTTATACACTGTCAGTGCACATATTTTGCACTCTTTTTTAATATGATCAATCAACTAAGTGAATGGTATAGTGTATAAATCTCATACACTTTCGGTATAAACATTTTTTCTATATTATTACTATTTATATTTTGCTACTTTTAAGTTTGTTTAACGAGTGAGATGTGTGAAAAGTGGTCAGTTCAACCACGAGCAACAATATACATACTCATTTCAATGGCAAATTCACTCATATGGTGTACATTAACTGAAAAAGTATGGTATTTGTGTACCTTTTAGGAAATTTATAAAACTAGTATAACTTTATTGAAATCGGCAATGGAAATGTTGATTTCAGTTCTTTTTTTCTCTGACTCCCAGAATTGGCAATAGGGGAAGTTTTTTTGCCTTCCCCCTAAATAGTCAACAGGGGACAATGGAGAGTTATATTATTAGTTTTGGGGTTTAGTTTTTCAAGCACTAAGCCTAACAACATGATATTTTTTGACAGATTTTGGGATTCAAACAATTAAAATTTTAATAGTGTCAAATTTTGTTTTTTTTGTACAGTACTAGTGTTGCAAAAAATATTTCTTTGTGTTCTGTTATTAAGGTTAGGGTTGACAAAAATTATCATGTTGTGTGTTGTCAGGGTTAGTGCCTAAAAAACTAAACCAAAAACTAATAATATAACTCCCTCATTGCCAATTGCCAATTTAGAGGGGAGAGAGAACAAAAAAAACAAAAAACAAAGGCAAAAACTCCTCCCATTGTCGATTTAGTGGGGGAATAAAAAAACTAATACATAAATCTTCCCCCTTAGCGATTTAGGGGGGAGAAAGGCAAAAAAAAATTGATTTAAATAAAGCTCCCCCTATTGCCGATTTTGGGGGAGTCAAAGAAAAAAAGATTTGAAATCGGCATTTCCACTGTTGATTTCAATAAAGTTACATTAGTTTTGTAATTTTCCTAAAAAGTATATCAATACCATAATTTTTCAGTCAAGGTGCACCATATGTGTGAATTTGTCCATCTCAATCCTACTCAAGTTTGATAATAAATTTGGTTTGATTGGGTTTAGATTTATTTTTTCATCCCATATATTTGTCTTCGACCTTCATTTATACATAATTACATATATTAATAAAGTAAGGGTTTTGTATACTCAAGAGTTTTATAAAAACTATCTTATATGTGTTCAATTATGAGGGTAAAGCAGGTTTGGGCTCAAATCAAATAAACCCAAAATCTAATAAGGATAGAGTTTATTTTTCAACCCCATAAGTTTATGTTTAGGATTTCAAATTAAGGTTAAGGAAGTTGTATTTTCGACATGTTTCCTTGAGATAAAAAGTATTAATTATTTATAATTAGTCATTTTTTTAATTTTTGTGTTGAATGGATGAATTGTAATAATGGATATATAGCTTCGATTTTTCATCATTCTCCAATATAATAATCATTTTCCCATCACATTTGAGGACTACTCCATAAAACCAAAAAAATAAATAAATCAAATGTAATGCTATTTCAATTGATAGGTGAACATTTTTTCACAGCTGCAAAGCTTGAAAGTAATGGATCTTATGTTACTTTCCTTTGTTTTTTTTGTTGGTACAATGTTACTTTTCTTTGTAAACATTTTCTTTTCGTCTAAGATATTAAGATGTTTCGGGAATTGATAAAATTACTTATGGACATATGTTCATACAATTAATGTAATAATAATTACCAAATCTGTGGAGTTGTCACCTTCCTCACTTTCCTTTCCTGCCATGGCAATTTTATCTAGTGTGGTGAGTCAAATTATATTTAATGCCTTTTCATTTGTTTGCCTCTGATCTTATTTTCATTTAATGGTTATTTTATACTCGCCATTAACATTATTAGTTGACTCTATTTTTAGAGTTAAACTTACCCCTTAGATGTGAAGGATCATTAGACTTGATTGAATTATGCACATTGTTATGTCATATAACCATGGACACAAATCACTTATCTTAAAGAATGTTTCATTTTTTATCTCAAGTCAATCAAAATATCATATTTTATTATTTTTATTTTTAGAATTTTTCTTTTTATTCATGTAATAATGTTTAATTTGTCTGAGACATAGAATATGACATTGTACACATAATCTTTGTTCATCATATAGTTTGGAAAGAGATATTGAAAATGACTTCATTTTCTCTTAATTGGTATTATTTTTCAAACCATTTATCTTTACTTTCTACCATATATATTATAATAATGAGAGGACCAGTCCACTCCTTTGATTTTGCATGGACCATAAAACTCTTCCTAAGAAATGGTTATGTTGCAACAAAAGGCATACTATAAAATGAACCTTACATGATGGATTTTGTGAAATTGATTATTTTTCTTTCAGCAAACATTTTCTCCTTCATTTGAAACCACTCTTCCTACGCTTGTAAATGTTTCCCCGATGTATAAGAAATAGAAAATCATGATTGGAAAGAAAAAAGATAATATATATACATTGTGAGTGTAAAGATTTATATATATTTAATATATTTATTATATATATTTGAAATTTAATAATAATTAAACAAAAATAATGGAGGGTGTGAAAAAACTCTCAAACTAAATACTTATTTTTATTATAAAGAAATAATACAATGTCAACCAAATTAAAAAAATATGTAATGTTATTTGCACCCAAAACAAAAAATCATAAAAAAGTTAGCAACAGAAGTTTTTGGGCTTTCATCAGCCCATTGTTTGAAATGCTCCACGGACCACGATCATAGTGAATCGCATAACGGCAAAACGACACAGCTAGACTGAATCGTGGTACAGCGAAGCGGCAACAAATTAAATTTTCAAAAAAAGCGAAAGAGAAAGTAACCATAGACAGAATAGCCTCAACGACTCTTTTGCCGTCCACCTCGCATTTTGAACTAACCATGGTTAGGTTAATGAAAGCAACCCTTAACCTCAAAATAACCCTTATCTCAGATCCTCTCTCCTCCTATAAAACAAACCCAAATATCCCTAATATTTCGCATTCACCATTTTTTCTTAAGAAGGCGTCTTCATAAACGCTTTCGTTTTATTCTCTTTGTTCCTTTTCAAATTTGAGTTTGAATTTTCTTTTCTGTTAATTCTTCGAAAATGAGGGAGTGCATTTCAATCCACATTGGTCAGGCTGGTATCCAAGTCGGAAACGCTTGTTGGGAGCTCTACTGTCTCGAGCATGGCATTGGGGTAACCATTTCCTCCATTTTCATATAGTTCTGTGTTTTATTTTTGTTCATATTTGTTTCGATTTAACAGATCTAGGTTATCTGCTACGTTTCTATAATTATGCATTTTTGTTGTTTGTTTACTTCGATCTGCATCTTAACCTGATTCACCGGCTTGATTTTGTACGATTTATATGTTTCTTTTATTCTAGGTATGTTCACTTTTACATTGCATAATTTAATCTTCTTAGATCTGTAACATATGTGTCATTTTCTGTGTTTGAATCTGAAAGGGAAACATTTGCGATCTCCGTTATGTCTCTACGTTTAGCAACTAGTTCTATGAATTTGATGTGTAATAATCTGCTTGATTATCGTTTAAATCTTATCTCACGGGTAGCAATCATTTATATTTTTAAATTCATATTTATGAAAACTGATTCTATCCTGAATTTCACATGAAAATTTGCGCAACTCATATCAATGATTTAACTCTAATTTTAACTAAATGCTGATCTATCATATGCTGTTATGTTTTACAATTATTCTAGACTAAACCCTTAAATAATTGTTCAGCCCGATGGACAAATGCCAAGTGACAAAACTGTTGGTGGAGGTGACGATGCTTTCAACACCTTCTTCAGTGAGACCGGTGCTGGAAAGCATGTTCCACGCGCTGTCTTTGTAGATCTTGAGCCAACAGTTATCGATGAGGTCAGGACCGGTACTTATCGCCAGCTTTTCCACCCAGAGCAGCTCATCAGCGGCAAAGAAGATGCTGCCAACAACTTTGCCCGTGGTCATTATACCAGTAAGCACATAATCACAGTTTATTCGATCTCACATGATTTTTAAATAATCGATGATGCTTTTGTTATTTTAATGTTTCTGATGTTGTTTGTTCTGTTCAGTTGGGAAAGAGATCGTTGATCTGTGCTTGGACCGCATTAGGAAGCTTGCTGATAACTGCACTGGTCTCCAAGGTTTCTTGGTTTTCAATGCTGTTGGTGGAGGAACTGGTTCTGGTCTCGGTTCCCTTCTGTTGGAGCGTTTGTCTGTTGATTATGGAAAGAAATCAAAGCTTGGGTTCACTGTTTACCCTTCTCCTCAGGTCTCAACCTCTGTTGTTGAGCCATACAACAGTGTCCTCTCAACCCACTCCCTTTTGGAGCACACTGATGTGTCCATTCTGTTGGACAATGAAGCTATCTACGACATTTGCAGGCGCTCTCTTGATATCGAGCGTCCCACCTACACCAACCTTAACCGCCTGGTTTCTCAGGTAACATTCATCAAATAGATGGCTGGTCTCTTCCTAATTTTGAGCGTTAACAGTTAACCTTGTTTAATTCTATGATTTTGATGTTGTTTGTTTTGGTTTCAGGTTATATCTTCATTGACTGCTTCACTGAGGTTTGATGGTGCCCTCAATGTGGATGTGACTGAATTCCAGACCAACTTGGTCCCCTATCCTAGAATCCACTTCATGCTTTCCTCATATGCACCTGTTATCTCTGCTGAGAAGGCATACCATGAACAACTTTCCGTGGCCGAAATCACTAACAGTGCATTTGAGCCCTCATCTATGATGGCCAAGTGTGACCCACGCCACGGAAAGTACATGGCTTGTTGTCTGATGTACCGTGGTGATGTTGTCCCCAAGGATGTCAATGCTGCTGTTGGCACCATCAAGACAAAGCGAACCATTCAGTTTGTTGATTGGTGCCCTACCGGTTTCAAGTGTGGTATTAACTATCAGCCACCTACTGTTGTTCCCGGAGGTGACCTTGCCAAGGTGCAGAGGGCTGTTTGCATGATTTCTAACTCGACCAGTGTGGCCGAGGTGTTCTCTCGCATTGACCACAAGTTTGATCTCATGTATGCCAAGCGTGCTTTTGTTCACTGGTATGTGGGTGAGGGTATGGAAGAAGGTGAATTCTCTGAGGCTCGTGAAGATCTTGCTGCCCTTGAGAAGGATTATGAAGAAGTGGGTGCTGAGTCTGCTGAGGGTGGTGATGATGACATTGAAGACTACTAGATAGAATCTATTTCTGATTCTGGTGGCCTTTTGTTTTTCTTGTATGACCTTTCTATGTTGTGTTTGTTTCTTCAGATTCTACCAGAACTGTATTTGTGGGTTGTTGTTGCTTTGGATGGCATTGTTTTGATGCCCCGCTTTTTTCTGAAATGTTGATGAAAACATCCATATATTATCTTTATTGCTTCTGCCAGTGTGTTTTATGCAGTATTTTTGTATGTTGAACTCCATCTTTTTTTTTCGGGGGAAGAGTAATCTTGGCTTATATCATTGGATTTGAATAAAGATTTGTTACTTAATAAATATCTGAATAAAGATCTGTTGTAGTAGATGGGTATTTAAACAATTATGTTAGCACTAAACTTGCTTCTACTTTAGTAATTTAAAAAAAAAAACTCTCGGCACCCTCTCTTCAAAACTCTCCCCCTATTCATAATGAGGTTATAACCTACAATTTTTTGCAAAAGATACAAATCTGATACACGACTATATAAGCTTATGAATTAAAATTGACAACCTTTTATATGTTAATATTATGATAATTTATCTTTTGTATTATATTACCATTCTCAGCTTATGAATTAAAATTGACAACCTTTTATATGTTAATATTATGATAATTTATCTTTTGTATTATATTACCATTCTCAGCTTATGAATTAAAATTGACAACCTTTTATATGTTAATATTATGATAATTTATCTTTTGTATTATATTACCATTCTCATGTTTCAATAGAAGACGCTGGCTATGTTTTGTTTGATGCCATCTCTTCTTTCTGCAGCTGCTTCAATAGAAGGAACCATTTAATGTGCCCCTTCTTCAATGGTTTTTTACACACAATTTGACCTCATAGTCAACCATTTAATGTGCCTTTATGCCACTGAATAAGATCAATTATATGTGGCTCTTTCAAAATCATGTTCATCGAAACATTGACTTACAAGATTTTGGATTAAATCAATAGTCTTCACTCATCAATATAGATACACTTCTTCATAGATATAAATTTCCTTGTATTAAACTTGTGCATGGTCTTTTATGCAGCTTGATTATAATACATTAAGACAGAAATGCATAGGACATTATGTCTTATTTGGACGATAATGTAACTATTTTAGGTGATCATGTGATTATTTAGTAACTTTTAGATAATCCATGTATAATTTATATGGTTAAGATTTAAAATGCTCTCATATTCTGAATATATGAAGTGTTCTCACCATGTACATGAGTAATGTTCCTAATGTGCTTCCGTTTAAATTTAACGTATATAATGTCATATATGCAAAATCACAAATGCAGATGAAAAAGAACTGAGTCAAAGATCAATGTAAAATAGATAACAAGCTCTTCCCCTGTGATATTTTTACGAAGAAAATAAATCAACAAGGGCAAAGTAAACAGATATTTGAAATATGTAACTAGATACCTAAAAGGGCTAATCATATAAGATGTTCCCTTCAATTTAACCGAGGAGCCATCTCAGATATCCTTTCATCTTCTAGGAGTTCATAAGGGTCCACATATTGGGGAGGTGATAGATACATCTTGCTTGCGTCATGGACGAAACTCGGTCCGAAATACTGTAACAGCGAAGTGTGTAAGTAAATATTACATGATTCATCAACCATTCTTATGTATCCACGACAAGCAGAATCTATTCAGAAAAACAATGAAGCTTGGAGAACAAAAAGGAGAGGCTAAAGCATGACAAACACACCAGATAAGAACATATTTCCATTAAATGTGTCCATTTCTGATTTCTGAACAGGGCAAAATATTTGACACCATGAGTTCATGCTGTATAAAGTTTGTTGTCTATTATGAAATATTAAAACTGCAAAAATTAACAGCTTCAGCATTATGAGTTATGACATGGGAGTACCTGCTCCAAAGATTTAAATCTCAATTGTACTGGTTGATTGAGAGGTTTTATCAGTTCACCAGAACAGACACAAAATGCATGCAAATAAAAGCTACTAAAGCAAATTAAAAAGTAACAATCGATAAGGAAGCCAAGACTATAGTCTGTAGGTTATAAACTTGTCCTGGTTTTCTAATCTCATAGGTTATATTCCGTCCAAGCGTCCACAAAGTTTTTATTTACTTTAATAAGAAACGAGTAAATAGATCAAAGAAAAATAATAGTATAATTATACATATGAGATGGCAAGATGCATACAATAGTTAACAAGTAAATGGTACAATTTGACAGGACAGAAAAATGAAACCGTATACACATTAGTTGACGGGAAAAGAACTTACGAAGTAGATAGCAGAGAAAAATGCAACAGTTATGATGATCAACGGCCCAAATCCCAAGAAGAATGTTCCTCCAGTTGTCAACAGCAGTTTAGCACGAGGAGCCAAGCCCTGAAATGGATCGACACAAATTATTTTTGGTCATTTCAATCCAAAAAATGCGGTTTCATTATATTTAAGCATCAAACTCACTTCAATATAATAATAGAATAACAGTTCTGATTCAGTGGGATTTGATTTTGCTGAAGAGGACAAATGTGATGTACATTTCTATCAGCTAAGAAACTTAAACAACAATCAAACCTTTATCCCACTATGTGAGGTCGGCTACATGGATCGAACAATATCATAATGTTCTATAATAAATCATCCGCTAATAAACTCATGAAAACAAAATTATGGGGTGCTACAATTGTTACCTCACATAATCACAGTTTATTCGATCTCACATGATTTTTAAATAATCGATGATGCTTTTGTTATTTTAATGTTTCTGATGTTGTTTGTTCTGTTCAGTTGGGAAAGAGATCGTTGATCTGTGCTTGGACCGCATTAGGAAGCTTGCTGATAACTGCACTGGTCTCCAAGGTTTCTTGGTTTTCAATGCTGTTGGTGGAGGAACTGGTTCTGGTCTCGGTTCCCTTCTGTTGGAGCGTTTGTCTGTTGATTATGGAAAGAAATCAAAGCTTGGGTTCACTGTTTACCCTTCTCCTCAGGTCTCAACCTCTGTTGTTGAGCCATACAACAGTGTCCTCTCCACCCACTCCCTCCTAGAGCACACTGATGTGTCCATTCTTTTAGATAATGAAGCTATTTATGACATTTGCAGGCGCTCTCTTGACATTGAGCGTCCTACATACACCAACCTCAATCGTCTTGTTTCTCAGGTAACTTTCGTTCAATAGGTTCATTGATTTTTCATCATTCTAAATATGGATTATGTTATTAAAAATAGCATGTTGATTTTAATAATTAAATAAAAATAATATCATTCCTATATTTGTGATTAACAAGTCAAAGATTTTGGTTTTACTATGTGCTGTAAAAGTTAAACGAAGTTTGATTGTATCATTTTGATGTACACTATCTTGTACTGATGTTTATATTTGTTTGTGTTTCAGGTGATTTCTTCATTGACTGCTTCACTGAGGTTTGATGGTGCCCTCAATGTGGATGTGACTGAATTCCAGACTAATTTGGTCCCATATCCTAGAATCCACTTTATGCTTTCTTCCTATGCACCAGTGATCTCTGCTGAGAAGGCTTACCATGAACAACTCTCAGTTGCTGAAATCACCAACAGTGCATTTGAGCCTTCATCTATGATGGCCAAGTGTGATCCCCGCCATGGAAAGTACATGGCATGTTGTCTGATGTACCGTGGTGATGTCGTTCCCAAAGATGTCAATGCTGCTGTTGGCACCATAAAGACCAAGCGCACCATTCAATTCGTTGATTGGTGTCCTACTGGTTTCAAGTGTGGTATTAACTACCAACCACCTACAGTTGTTCCTGGTGGTGACCTTGCCAAGGTGCAGAGGGCAGTGTGCATGATTTCAAACTCAACCAGTGTGGCTGAGGTGTTTTCTCGCATTGACCACAAGTTTGATCTCATGTATGCCAAGCGTGCTTTTGTCCACTGGTATGTGGGTGAGGGTATGGAAGAAGGTGAGTTTTCTGAAGCTCGTGAGGATCTTGCTGCCCTTGAGAAGGATTACGAAGAAGTTGGTGCTGAGTCTGCTGAAGGTGGTGATGATGACATTGAAGACTACTAGAGTCTCTTTCAGATGCTGGTGCTCTTGTTTCTTGTATTGATTTTTCTCTATTATGTGCGCTGTTCAGATTCTACCAGAACTATGCTTTTGTGGTTTGTTTGTATGCATTGTTTTGATGCCCCTGTCTTGTTTCTGAAATACTGATAGTGATATCTGATCTGTGTTCTGCTATATTGTGTTTAAATTTGCTTATGTTTTAAGACTCACATCCTCTCCTTTACTTAGAGTATACTACTAGGGGTATTTATGATCAGTTTTTAGTTAAAAATAAATCACTCAATCTAAATACATGTTTAACTTGGGTTTGGTCTGATGATTTCTTTATTTTAAGACGTTCTGAATATTTTTTGGAGACATATTTAACTGAAAAATTATGAGGATAGTTAGTTTGACTACATTATCCCACGTTTGGGGTATGTTTCTGATGAACTTCGGGTTTGGGGTATTTTTATGAAATTCGTAGACTAGAGCCACGATTTCACTGGAAAGTCGTGGATACCATCCATGATTTCTATTTATTATTCTTTCTCTTCACTGAAATCGTGGATAAGATACACGAGATTGTATGAGTTATTTCGAATTGCACCCATTTACGAAACGTTTTAGTTGTTTTTTTATATTAATTTTTAAAAATAATGTATTTGAATATGGTAATTTTAGTTAAAATGATTATTTTAGTATTTTATTATGGTAATTGAATATGTTAAATGATTAATTTAATAACAAATTTGGAATTGGAATAATTTTTTGTAATTTAAAATTAATGAAATAACAAAAATGGAATTGGAAAAAGAAGAAAATTTCATAAATTGTAGTATCAATTTCAAAAATAATTAATTAGCGGGGGAAAATCCTAATGGTGTCTATGAGATGATGTTCCACATCCAGGTGCCTTTCTTCTTCGAGGTGGTTGGACTCAGTTGTTGTTGTGGTTGATTTTGTCTTCCACCTCTAACCAGTTGTGGCTGCTCCTCCTCGTCATCGTTTGTTTGTGAAGGTATTGTCGGCTAATAATATTGTTGAGAGTTGAATGTCGGGAATAGAGTATTTGAAGTAGTGTCAAACATTGATAGCATTCCTTGATACAAAGGGATGTTGTTGTTGTTGCTGAGGAGGAGGAGTCTGAGTGTGTGCCTGCAGAAAAGTATCCGTCTGAGATTGACTCTCATAATGTTGTTGATATTCAGGGTAACTCCTTGTGCATAATATTGAACAACATTCAACCAACGAGGTAACTCCTTGTATGATCACTCCCAATCAGCATAAATTTGGGACATTGCTATTTGTTTAGCAGTCTGAGCCCTCCTATATGTCATTGTATAACAAAACGAGTTATCACTTCCTTACTAATGCTTTAATTGGTATACCAGGATCTTCTGATACTAGTTGCACAATGCAGTTTGCGATGAAAGATTAGTTCAACTTCGTGCGATCTTGAGAAATATTAGTGGATACACAAGTGTGTCTTCCACTAATTTTTCTAATCTCCCAAATATCACGTTTCAAACTTTTTGATGTTCGAAGTCTCCATTCACACTCAACACCATAATATTTACATTTTACAACATATTTATCTGGCCTAGACTCATCCACAACGTAATCAACAGAATTTCTAATATGAAAATGTTTTACAACATTTATTGTTGCCTCCTTTGATTCAAACTGCATACCAACAAAAAGATCATTATCTATATCAGTACTTACGTGAGTACTTCTATATGGAAAATATTGTCCAGATTGATAATCAATGTTAACAAAAAAAGATGAAGGATTATGATATATTACGCTAACTCGTTCATGTGTGGTAATCTGAACATCATCTTCCTCTTCATCACAAAGCTCAGTGTCCTCCTCATCACTAAAATCACTAACAATATCTATAATAATTGCTATCTACATATAACATAGAGTAAAATATAAACAAACATATTTACATTTAAACAAAGGTAACACATAAAATTATATATAAAATAAAAGATCTAAAAAAATTTGAAGCATTTTAAGTTACCTTAAATATTTAGAGTTTTTCAATTCCAGTTGGCTACAATTTTTTACACAGTTCTTCCTTCAGTGTGATTTTTACACTCGGGACCAAGTCTTTGTAGGTGATCTGTTTATTGTATTAGTACATTTAATTTCATGCAAATATTTTATGTACAAGTGGCATTAATATCTATACTTCTATACTATTAATAAAGATAAAACAAGTAATAACTACCTCATTGTATAATTTTTATATTCCAAACTTACCCTTTTATTGAGTTTATATACTGCACTCTTATATTTAAATTGTTTTTCTTAAATAATATAATATGAAGATCATACATACTATATCAAAAAAATAAGAATGTGGGTGACCGGCACGGAGTGCCAGTCGACACGCTAGTTTTAATACATTTTATATATAGTCGGGATTATGAATAATATAATAGTAGTGTACAAGTGGCATACGTATTACATTTTTTTATAAGAGATTGGAGCTTTTACACAGTGATTATAAACAAATAACTTAGGATTATGAATAATATAATGGATTTAAAAATTTATTATATGAAAGACTATAACATAATTAAGAACATGAGAAAAGATGAATCTGAGTTTTATATAGTGTTATTTATCATCATACATTTATATTTAATTATTATTAATTTTCTCTTTAAAAGTAATATAAATTAATAGTAAATATTATACTAATTGAGTATTAATTTTTACATAAACAGTATATAAATATTACACTCTAAAACATTATATTGATACTATTATTAAAAAATCAATCTGATATAGTTGCCATTAGTTTCTATCTTCATTGCGTATCGTATATAAGAAGTAAATAAATATATTTACTAAAGGAATTATATCCCTACATTCTAATTTTAATACCATTAAACATTTAAATGCACAACATTATTCTTAAATATTTCTAATAAGTCAAATTAATGTGGGCTAGTTTGGATTGGTTTGATTCTTAGAATTATATCCAAAAACCGATTCAGAATACTCGATTTAAAATAATCAATTCAATTACATTTGATTTTTACAGTTTATGTTAGACATGTTTTCGGTTTTATTTTAGTACCAATTTGGATTTGAACATCATAGAGAGTAGTAGTACTTGAAAGTGATGTAAAGATGAATTTAAAACTTATAAAAGTATTAAAGGATACATCTTACTATCTCCATTTATTATTGGACCTTCTGCTCATGTAAAAGATCTAATTTCACCACTTTAAGTATTTCACAAATCCATATATAAGGTCTGTTTTGGTGAAAGCTTAGCCAAGTATTGTGTCCAATGCATTTTTTGGGTAATCCTTATATTTAACAGTAAGTAGAGATGATAATATGTATCTGGAGTATCGATAAATAATATTCACAAGGGTCAAGTCTAGATAGGTATTTTTGGACCCACTAATAATTAGGATCAATATTTTGAGATTTATTATTGGATTCTAACTTTATATTATTAATTCATAATTGTAATGTGATGTTCATGCATAATCTCATTTTTATATAGTTAAAAAGTGATTTTATCTTGTTGAGCGATGATATTATGTTATTAATTCATGTGTGATGTGATGTTGATTAAACATTTTTTGTTAAGTAAAGTTTCCATCATAATATTGAAGAATGAGTGACTTTATTTTGTATGTTTTTTTTGAGTAAAATGAGTTGGTTTTATTACGTTTAAATTAAGTGATATATTTTTTCATCTTTTTTATGCAAAGTATATGATTATAAGAAAGAAATACACAATTTCATAAATTATTCACAATTAATTTTAATATTTTATTAATTTATAGATATATACTGATTAATTAGGTATTTAAGGACTCGCGAGTAGCAGATCAAATAGATATTTATACTAGTCTAAGAGTTCACAAATGAAATAATCCGATGTATCTGAGTAGTTCACTACCCATACCAATCATGACCCATTGTCATTTCTAATGCAATTACAATATCTATATAGTCTATATAATAAAGGCAATATTTATTCTCATCATTTATTCTAATTTGTATTAATTATTTTTAATAATTAATAATAAATATATGTATATATAAGAGTAAATTACACTAATATTCCATGAGTTTTAGTGAAATTACACAAATCACTCCTCACTTTTCTAAACTTACACAAACCTCCCTAGTTTTGTACTTTCATTACACTAACCACCACTGTATAAGAAATAAATGTAAATTTTTAAACAAAAAATGTGATAAATGTAATTAAGTTAAACAAAACATGATATATTGTGTAGACAAGTCTAAATA
>NC_032028.1:2580191-2594476 GCF_001865875.1 Lupinus angustifolius | reverse complement strand
TGTTTAACTTAATTGCATTTATCACATTTTTTGTATAAAAAATTACACTTATTTCTTATACAGGGGTAGTCAGTGTAATGAAAGTACAAACTATGGGAGGTTTGTGTAAGTTTAGAAAAGTGATGGGTGATTTATCGCTCATGAAATTGCCCTCATAGATCTAAGAAACAATTTGCATTAAATTTTAGAACATACAATTGATGTTTTAGAATTGGTAAAAAAAATTAATCTCTATTATTTCCTATAAGATATAAGGTTTTGATAATTTCAATTAGAGATTGAAGTATGTTAGACTGAATTGGAAAATCAAGATGAACCGGATATTTCCTTAAAAAGGTCACAATTAGATTTTTTGAAAATTCATAATTAGCTTTAAAAATAGACCAAATTGTTTAAAATTCTTATTGAGCCTAATAAATCGTCTCATTTAATTATATTATACAGTATTATTATATATGAAATTTTAATATATAATATATATAAAAATATAATTAAATTGATAGTGTTAGATAAACTTCTAATGTAGTTGAATAAAGCTCATCCATCTAATTCATTTTATTCCTATTTCGAGACTTCACTAAATAAAATAGAACAGTTCTATAAAATTAGTCATGGAACTAAATAAAACTTATTAAATAGCTAAAAGGTACATGTAATATTATATTTATTATCTAGGTAATGCCAATGGAATAATTTTTATACTCTAAATACATAATTCATCATTTGTTTATAGTTTATACTACTATTATTTACGAGTCAAGGATAATTAATATATAATTTATAGATGATATGTTAACAATATAAAAATTATTATATTATTAGTGCATAAATATTAAATTTATTTATTTATATGTTTATTAATTAATTACATAATTACTTATTTATTTTGGTATCTAATGTTATTTGGTAGAAATTTAGAGGTTAGAATTTTGGTATGAATTTTTAAAAGGTCTTATAATTTTGATACAAAAGTTATGAAGTTATTTTAATTTTTGTTCATTCTAGACTACCAAAATCTACACTAAAATACCTGTATAATATTTCAAATCCAAAATATAACTATCCAAATACATATGAGATATTATTTATGAATGAATGTTAATACAACTATGTTTTCTGCACCTAGCTATAAGATCAATAGTAAAAGTTTAAAATTTATTAGCACACAATGATAAATTTGGTTTTATTTTATAGTATTTGGACTATTACCTTATTATTTATTATGTGCATTGATTAGTATTTCATATTTTACTATGTATCATTGACTAAATTTTTGTCAATTTCATGTCAAAAACTAAAACTTTTGACTAAATTTTTATCCATTTCATTTCATGTTGTGAAGTATTAAAACTTTTGTCTATTTCAAGTTAGCAAGTGTTAAATCATAATTAAATTATATTTGAATAAATGAGTTAATATAGAAATAGAGACTTATTATGAACCTCGAGGAGAACCAAGTTTAATCTTCAAAGGAAATATTAAGATAGGAGAAGAAACTTTAATTATTTCCATAAGTATCAATAATAAAAGTTTAAAATTCTATAGGCCAGACATATTGTGACTACACTGTGAATAATATTAGCACAAAATGATGAATTTGGTTTTATTTTATAGTATTTGGACTAATACTTTATTATTATTTATTATATGCATTATATTTATTAGTATTTCACATTTTTACTAAATTCTTGTCAATTTTTGGCAATTACTAAAAAAATTCACTAATTTTTGTTCATTCCATATTGCCAAGTATTAAAACTTTTGTCCATTTCAAGATACCAAGTGTCAAATCTTAATTGAAGTATATACCGATAAATGAGTTAACATAGAAATAGAGATTTACTACCCTTGAGGAAAAATAAAATTTAATCTTCAAATGAAACATCAAGAGATGAAAAGAAGCTTGACGAAAATTTTAATTATTTCCACAACTATCCATGATAAAAGTTTAAAATTATATAGGGGATACATATTGTGACTACATTTTGAATAATGTTAGCACAAAATGTATTTAGTTTTATTTTATAGTATTTGGACTAATACCTTATTATTTATTATGTAGATCCATTACACTTTCACATTTTTTTCAAATTCATGTTAAGAGTTACTAAAACTTTTGACTAAATTTTGGCCCATTTATGAGGGAGCTATCCACTTGAGAAAATGAGTTATTGTGATAAATAAGAACATTTATATATAACATTGGATCTTGATTGAATGATTAGGATTAGAAGATATATGTATATGACTATCATGTGAATAATAACTAACTTTTAATTCTAATCATCTATGATTGGTTATAATGTCCAGATTTATTGTTCCCACAAATTTTATATGAGAACTATTTTCAGTTGAGTAGCTCTCCAAGTTACCAAGTGTCAAATGTTAATTGACATATATACTGACAAATAGATTAACATAGAAATATAGATTTACTACTAGCCTTGAGGAGAACTAAAGTTTAATCCTCAGAGGAAACATTAAGATGGGAGGAGAAGTTTGGCTATATCTGAGAAATTTTAATTATTTCCACAAGCATCACTGATAAAAGTTTAAAATTCTATAGGGGGAACATATTGTTACTACACTTTTTTTGTACTACCAATAATATATCATCATATTTTTTGGGTAAGAAATTAATCTTTTTCTGGGTTTGTGTCTGCATCTCCAACAAGTGTCGCTTCCACCAATCAAACCACCGACCTTGGAATTCAGTATGACCTTATATCACTAGACCAATACTTTGGTGGTATATTGTGACTTGGAATAATATTAGGATGAATTTGGTTTTGTTTTATAGTATTTGGATTAATACCTTATTATTATTTATCATGTGCATTGATTAGTATTTCACATTTTTAGTAAGTAGGTATCATTGATTAATTTTTTGTCAATTACTAAAACTTGTGAATAATTTTGGTCCATTTCATGTTGCCAAGTATTAAAACTTTTGACAATCCCAAGTTATTAAGTGTCAAATCTTAATTGATGTATATACCGATAAAGGAGTTAACATAGAAATAAAGACTTACTACGACTCTTGAGGAGAACTAAAGTTTAATCTTCCAAGGAAAATTAAGATAGGAGGAGAAGCTTGACGATATCCTATTTTTACAAGTATAAGGAATTATATAGTCTAGACATATTGTGACTACATTTTGAACAATATTAACAGAAAATAATGTATTTAGTTTTATTTTATAGTATTTGAACTAATGCTTATTATTATTTATTATGTGCATTGATTAGTATTAAACATTTTTAGTATGTAAGTATCATTGAGTAAATGTTTTTCAATTTCATGATTGTAATTACTAAAGTTTGCTTAAGATAAATAAAAAATGTATTACTTAAACCAACATCCGTTGGTAACAAAACTTGAAGATGTGATAATTTAATTATTTTTATGGCTTTAAAAAGATTATCATATACTTGTTGAATGAGGTACACAAAGTCACAAACCAACAAAACTCTTCAAAAAAGTTACACTAAAAAACAGAATGGCAGATGATCTATATTAAAAAGAAAAAACGATGTATATATTCACAGTATTTACATCTATTTAAAAGAAATGAATCTTAAAAATAATCATAAAAAGTATAATTATTAATAAAATTAATATTAATCATTATAATGGCTAATATCCTTATTTTCTATATAATAAATTAGGAAAAATGTTTTGGTAAAAGTAGATTCTGAATTCTACATGGAATTCAAACAATAAGGTGTAAAGAAACAAACAAGATTCAACATTCTCCACTTGGTGGATTCAAAGAATTTGATTATTTAATTTCTTATTAATTGTTAAAAGTTGTTTAATATTAAATTTATACTAATCATAGTGAATAAAATAAGTAAGAATTCTAATCATCATTCTCAAAAGTAATGAATAAATCTTCCAATAAGTAATTATATTAAAATAGACAGCTGGAAAATATATAGTCTCTTTCATATATCCTACTAATATATCTTATCCCTTTTCATTATTTAGAAAACATTATAGGACTATAATTTCACCTTCATTTAATAGCATGCCTTAATTTATGATCTTACATGAAAGAAAAAATAAATTTTGGCCAACTGAGAGATAGATTAAATTGACACTTAAAATATTGCATAGAAAAAATAAATTATGTATTATACAAAGAACATCAAAATCTTGTATATATACAATATCTTATAAGAAGTAAAACAACAATACTAAGGAATAGAGATAAGTACAAGAGTTTATAAAACAAAAAGGAGAGTACATACAGTTTGTTAAGAAATAGAGATATCTCAATGGCATTGCCTGATAGCAGTTTTTCTGTAGATAGCTCTACAAAATATGATGATGATGGTCGCATAAAACGTACAGGTATCAACATTATCATTAAACAATACCTTAAATCAAAGCCATAACGTTATTTCTATTACTATTATTATCTTTCTAAACTTCTGTCACCTTATTACTATCAGAAAATAATTTCTATATTTTATTTTGTTTTCTCAACAACAATCAGACATGTATCATGATTAATTGTTTTTGTTATATGGAGAATACATATGTAATTTAGATAAAAATAATAATAATCTGAAATAACGAAACTTGTATTACAACAATGTAAGTTGTTTGCTGAATTTTTGAACATCACAAATACATGATTATATCAAGTTATCCTTATTATTGTGTCCATGAATCTTAGAACAATATTGATGTAACATATTTTGTGTTTTAATTTAACTTTAGTAATTGTATTTGGTATGAAGGAACATGGGTAACAGCAAGTGCACATATAGTAACGGCTGTGATTGGTTCTGGTGTGCTTTCATTGGCTTGGGCTGTTGCGCAATTGGGATGGATTGCAGGACCAATTATTCTGATCATATTCTCACTCATCACTCTATACACTTCTTGCTTGCTCAGCGACTGTTATAGGTCCCCTGACCCTATTACTGGAACCAGAAATCGGAAATATATGACCATGGTCAAGAATATTCTAGGTAATTACAAATATGTAAACACTAATAATTTAAAAGTTTTATATATTGTTATTTAATTATTTATTTTTAATTATCATTAATCATTTAAGAAAATAATACAAATAAATATTAGATAATATATTGACTCTATATAAGTTTTTATAGTGATAATGTATAAATACTACTGTTAATTACAAATACTGCAATTTTGAAGATTTCTATACATAAATGCATTTCCTGTGTTTGCTTTGTTTATTTAGATATCAGAGTTGACCACTGGGTCATCAATTTTTTCAAAGTCAAACTCAGTTTTAATTAAGGACTTGAGTACTTAACATTCATCTGTACATGAATTTAGAACGCTAATAATATATTAACGATGCATGTTTTTTGTTTGGATTTAATATGTTCAGGTGTATACATTAAAAGTATAAGTGCTTTTTAAACATTCAGTAAATTATTCATTTTTCATATGTTAATTATTATTGACTTTCAAATAAAAAATAATACAGATCAATGATGAATAATATATAATCAATATAAAAATTGTATATTCACGGTGCATAAATTTTAACTACCACTTAAACTTTAATTCTTCGTTGACACAACTTTCTTCAAATAAGAGACGCAATAAATTTCAACTAGCTTATATATGTATAGGATTTCTTCCTCTTTTTAGATATAATATTAATATCCATGCCCAATTCTTTACGACTAGTGATTAATATTTTTGGGTTGAGATCTTCTCCATTAATGGAGAAATAAATAAAAATAAGTATTTATTTATTTATTAATGGACAGAATTTTTGTTCAATGTTTTTGTATTAGACATGGAGATAGAGTAACTTTTATATCTCATAGTCAACCACCTATCCTTTTTTACATTTTCCCCCTAATATAAATGTTTATGGAACCACTCATTTTTAAATAGTCATATTACCTTTTGTTTATTTTATAACCAAATTTAATATATTTCAGGTTAATTAAGGACACTGGTTAAAAGTCCATTAATTGTTTGATTTAATAAATAAAAAGGCATACAGATAATTAATATTATGATTCATAATGTGATTATTGAGAAATTGTTTAAATTAAAAGTGATATTTGAATTTTTGGAAATGTAATTAAATTTTTATATTTAAGACAAAAAGTGTTTATTATTTGCTTATAATTAAGACGTGATGGAGTAACTATTAAACCGAAAAATTTATTGTCAATATTTATTTCTCTTATATCTAACTGTTTACATTTTTATATCTACGGTGTGTTGAATAAGTATTTAGTTTGTTTCAGTTGAATTTGCCTTTATTTATAAGTTATTAGATCTTTAGCTTTGACCCCCTTTAATGAAATTCTAACTTACCATTTTTTAAATGATTCATCGTGACTCAACAGATATGCTACAAGAACTTTATATACTTATATAAAAAAGATATCAGGGACCTACCCGTTATGGCTATTTTCTGTCTTTTATCTTTTCTTTGTATTAAAATATATATAAAGTTGTAGGAATTTCACTCATTATAGACTAGTGTAACCAGATTTACACCTTTTCAAGCACATGGATTTCAATCCATTGATTAAAAAAAGGATTTCAGCAAATGTCAATTTACCCCTCAACAACTTTTCACAAAACAAATTAATGAAAGTCAATGTTAGAAAATAATTTCATGCTTTTAAGATATTTTGATTCATTTGTCATTTTTTTTTAAAAACTCTTGTTTTTAAACAACCCTGTATTATAGCTGTATTATTATTTTTTATAAAATGTCTTATCATTTAATTTAAGTTTAACTTAAAGCCAATAGTTAATGAAGAAACCTCAGCGTTTAAAAGTAATGTTCAAACGTGGATCATGTGTTTTTTCTTTCTCTTCAGGGGGAATGCAGTACAAGCTTTGTGGATTGGCTCAGTACGTAAATCTTATTGGAGTGACCATTGGATACAGTATCACTGCCTCCATCAGTATGGTGTAAGAACCTAATAATCTTTCAGTTTAATATTTTATATAGTCATACATTAACAATCCTTTATCTACCATACTCTTGTTTAAAATTTAATGATGATCAAAATATTAATATGGATAATATTTATCTATAATTTATATTTTATATGATGGAAGATCTTCATTCATGGTTTATAACATTTCTTCATGAGCTAATTGGAAAAAACATACAAGTGAGTTTAACACTACATCTTAACCCAAAACTTTAAGGCATTAAATCTATGGGTCCATCCACTTATATGTTCTTTAACTCAATAATTTTTGCTCAATGTGAGACTTCTTCATTTACACTTGGAAGTTGGAATACCCAATATTATATCTATACTATATATCTATGTCTATACTATATTAAAACAAAACTTGATATAACTAACACTATGATTCTATTTTTCTGTTTTGCCCTTAATATTTTTTATTTATAAAGTAAAATCATATAATTCTAGATAACTATAATTAATACATCTTACTTTAAGTTGGATATTATAATAAATACAAAAACTATAACATGCCCAATACAGAAACACTAATTCTCTAAAATAAAAAAATACAAATTTAATATTTAATACCATAAAATAAGAATGCGGGTCGGCAGACACAAAGAGTTTGCCGACACACTAGTTATATAAAGTTAAAACATCTTATAATTACCTATATATGGTGTAATTTTCTCCTTGTCTATTTTACCATTCTAAGTAACTATTATTACCATATTTTCTCATAAAAAATATTAATGAAAGTTACATACACTAAAAATATCAAACTACCAATATAATTTTTAATGTAAGTTTTAGTAATATCACAATTCATGTTCATATTTTTCTATTACATAAAATATAATATCATGTACTCAATATAAAAAATTTGATATAATTCTTTTAAATAAAATATATAAAAATTAAGTATTCAATACTAGAAAATAAGAACGTGTGTCGACAGACATGAAGTGTTTATCGACAAGCTAGTTATATATAAAGTCAAAAAAACTTCTCATAGCTACCTATATTATGTAATTTTCTCTTTCCTATTTTGCTCTTCTAATTAACTAAAATTACAATATTTTTGCACACAATAAAAATATTAATGAAAGTTAAATATCAAACCAAGAATATATTTTTTATTAATATCACAATTCATTTTCCTATTTTTATCACGAAAATTATAAATGTACACTCAATACAAAAAATGTGATATAATTTTCTAAAAATAAATATATAAAAAGTTGAATAGCTAGTATTAATAATATAAAGCACTTATTGTGGATAAGTGTATTTTAAATTCCTAATATTTAGTTTGGAATTGAAAAAAATAGTTAGCCTTGAGAACTGAAATAATGTGTTTCATTCAATTCAAAGCCATGCATACACAATATAACATTTTTTGCATACCCTATAAACATGTTAGTTAGATAATGTTTCATTTTTATTAACTTGCAGAGCCATCAAAAGATCCAACTGCTTCCATGAGAAGGGGCACAATGCAAAGTGTCATACACCAAACTACCCATTTATGGTAATATTTGGGGTTGTACAAATTTTATTAAGCCAAATCCCAGACTTTCATGAACTTTCATGGCTCTCTATTCTTGCTGCTATCATGTCTTTTGGTTATGCTTCCATAGGAATTGGTCTCTCCATAGCCAAAATTGCAGGTTAGTCATTCAACTTAAACATAAAATCTTATTTTAATACCCCCTCGGTAATGTTCAAGGTTAGGCACGACAAATATTAAATGAGGTAAAAACATTGATACAATTTTACTAATATAATTCATTTAATGCCCATTTAAACTAAATTAGAAAAAATGAAGAAATGTGAGGTGGAAAATAGGAGTATAGTAAATAAGAATATAGTTAGAAAATAAAGTATAATTGTGTATTAGATTTCTAAAACATCAAAATATATGGAATGAATGTAATATCAATTTTTTTTATCATGATACATATTTACTTCAATATTTTTATTTTTCTGAGTATTTGAATTGAGTTTAATAGTTATACAATGAGTTTAATAATCATACAATTAATAACTATAAAATTAAAGAGAAGATCATCAAAATTTTAGAAATTTTTTTTATTACCCCACAATTCATATGCATAAAACATTATTGTATATATTTTGATTAATGATTTACCCACATTTAAATAGGATACCAAAAATATTCGAAATGTGAGTATACATAAAAATATTCACAATTGGTACCCTTAATAATAACTCATGAGTAAGAATATATATATATATATATAATAATTTTTTTGTCAGTAGACTCTAATCATAAATTCAACATACATATATCTTATTATTCATGTAATAATTATTTTTATATAGTGATTATTAAAAATACATAAATATATAATTTAAATTGAAAATTATTGGATATTCTTAAATACCCACTTCCAAGAGATACTCACAAATAAAAACTGATAAGCACCACGCACATCTATCCAACCTGTTGTCATTCCTAAAGTTGGATTTGGTGTCGAATGATTTTTTATAATATTTTTTGTTGAATATGTGATAAGAAAACAAAATAAACTAAAGGTAAAGATAAAATCTATATGATGTAAAAAACTTGTATATTGACTTGAATTGTATTATTTTGGAACATAAAGGAGGAGAACATGTACACACAAGCTTGACAGGAACTATTATTGGAGTTGATGTTACAAACAGTCAGAAAATATGGAACACCTTTCAATCAATTGGAAACATAGCATTTGCATATGCCTTCAGCACCGTCCTTGTTGAGATACAAGTAATCCATCTTACACAAAATTAATTTATTTCATACCCTTCTACATAATATTTGAGCATGTTATGATACATGTTAGGCATTAAATACTTATTAATTATGAAATTAATAATTAAAAATAAAAACAAAATTCAAACTATAATACCTTCTCCGGTTATCATTATTACTTCACATATGGATATAAAAATTAATTTGATTTCATTTTTTACGAACAGGACACACTAAAATCAAGTCCACCGGAAAATAAAGCCATGAAGAAAGCAACAGTAACTGGAGTATCAATAACCACAACGTTCTATATGTTATGTGGCCTTTTAGGCTATTCAGCATTTGGGAACGATGCACCTGGAAATTTCTTAACAGGGTTTGGTTTTTATGAACCATTTTGGCTTGTTGATATTGGTAACATTTTCATTGTTGTTCATCTTGTGGGGGCCTATCAGGTAATTTCATCAATGAACAAAAGTTGCTATAATTTTTGTTTATCTACACTGTTGGTTGAATATTAGTGGTGTCAGTTACATAAATAATTATGTTTATTTTGTGTATACCTTGTACAGGTATTTGCACAACCAATTTTTGATCTTGTGGAAAGTGCTTGTACCAAACGTTGGCCAGAAAACGAGTTCATCACAAAAGAATATATTGTCAACCTTCCAATGATTGGCTCAATCAGAATAAATCTCTTCAGGTCCATATGGAGAACATTGTATGTGATATTCACAACATTCTTAGCTATTATACTGCCCTTTTTCAACAGCATTGTGGGGTTACTAGGAGCTATTTCTTTCTGGCCCCTGACCGTGTACTTTCCAACAGAGATGCACTTGGTACAAGCTAAAGTGCCCAAGTTTTCTATAACTTGGATAGGATTGAAGTCACTTGCTATGTTTTGTTTGCTTGTAACTCTTCTTGCTGCAGCTGGATCGATAGAAGGAATTGTCACTGAGCTTAAAACTTATGCGCCCTTCAGCTAGATGTACCCTTTGCTTCCCTTCAGTGCCTTTTTATGCACACAATTGAGGACAAAGATCATTTGTCCCGATATACTTTTCCGTGTCCTAGACCAATTAGATATTGTCACATAAATAAAAAGAAATTTAAAAAAAATAAAAAGTAACATTCTAATTGGTTTGAGACAAATAGAGAATAATACACCAATCATATAGATGGGTCTTTCTTAGCTTTGCTTATTTTTGTATTTTCCATTTTATCCAAAAAAAGAAAAAAAAGAATGAGATATTGCTAGGGGATGTGATTTTTCACAATTGGACCTCATTGGTCGACTATTTAATAACTTTCTTGCCCTTGTTGGTTGTAAGCCCTTTGCTTATCAAATTATAAATATGTTTCAATTTATTGAATTTGTGTATATTATGTGGGGTTCATGTGTGTGTGGAAGATAGGTAAAGTTTCAAACGCTAGGCTAAGTGGAACATCGTTTTACATGTGAGCTTTAATTTTTTTTCGTTGCTGTGGAGGATAAGTAGAATTTCAAAATTTTGTTGTGAGCATCGTTATACAAACCCTGATATGATAAATATAATTTTAATATGAAAACAATATAGCCAAAATTTAATATGGAGGAGTGAAATTTAGAATTTGGGAGAAAGGTTTATAATTTTGTGAAGTGTGCATTATACTAAATTTGTTTGGAAGTTTGATATTGAAAAGGAAGAGAAGAAATGTTTTAGAAAGGCTCCTATCATTTGATAGTTGGATGAAGGAGAAATGAAGATTTTAGAGGGTTTCTAAAACTATTCATGTGTTTATTTTTATATTTCCCTTAATTTCCCGTCTGTGTTTTCAACTCACACCATGGTAACCACCAGAAACCGAACTCTATCTACCAGCCAAGTCTCAAGTACTCTTCCCCCACCAAGACAACCATCCTATCAGGCCAGCCGAAGCCACCATACCACTCCAGAACAACAACCAACCACCCAACACCTCCTCCAGATGCTGGAACGCCAGGAGCGGCTCATCTAGCAGCAGGCCGACGTAATACAAGAACTCCGCCAATCCAAAATAAACCCTGAGGATCACTCGGAACGCCCTATTCACGAAAGTAACCGTGAAGAGTCGGCGAGCGAGTCCCGCCCACCATCCCAACTAACCCCACACCACTCTTGCGGTGTTAGACATCCTTTTACACCTACCATCATGGCTTACCCGTTACCCTCTCACTTCAACCGCCCCACAAACATGGACAAGTATGATGGAACGACGGACCCACAAGATCACATTGACGCCTTCGAGGCATCTATGTTGTTCCATGGGGCGACCGACCCCATTATGTGCAGGGCTTTCCCCCTGACTCTTAAAAAGGCGGCCCTCCAATGGTTCACCCGCCTGGCTCCGGCAGCATCAACACCTAGGGATCTCTAGCTTTGGCCTTCAACACAATGTTCACGGCAAACATGGAGCAACCCAGGTCATCATACACACTGTCTGGCATTCGCCAATGATCCAATGAATCCATCCGGGCATATCTAGATCGGTTTAATACTGATGCCATGAAGGTGCGTACTCTAAGCCCTGAGGTAGCAGTGCATGTCCTCGTTATGGGACTTCAAGAAGGTCTTTTCCGCACGGAATTGGCCAAATACACCGATCTTACCATGGAGGACCTCCGCTCCAAAGCCCAACAATTCATCAATCTAGAAGAAACCCACCACATCCACGCCCATCCCGAGCCCCAAACACATCATCCCGACGATCGCCACAACATCGTCGACCGAAGCCTCCAAGAAGGCGGTCCCCTCCACAATATCAACAACGACGCCCTACCCCACGACCTCAAGCGGATAGGCACCGAGCAGACAACCGCAGGCCAAGGAGCCCAATTGATATCAACACTATTTCAGGAGGTTTTGCTGCCGGGGGTACCTCCAGGACCGCCCAGAAGAAATATGTGCAGGAGGTAATGCACGTCGCTGCCATAAACTCCCAGCAGAGATAGAGCTACAGATCAGCTCCCCCTATTACTTTCAACGACCGCGATTATGAAGGTGTCGTCCGAGGACATGATGACCCCCTCGTCATTACCGCCAAACTCAATAATAAAAAGGTTAGTCACCTATTCATTGACCAGGGTAGCTCGACTGACATCATATTTCAGGATTTGTTTGAAAAAATGGAGCTCCGTGACCGCGACCTCCTACCATATGATGGGAAGTTGGTCGGATTTTCCGGTTAGGGAATCACCCCAGGGGATATGTAGAGATTTGGCTAACAATCGGCGACCACCCTATGAGTAGGACCATCCAAACAAAGTTCTTGGTCGTCAAGTGCGATTCAGCATACAACGCCATTATCGGCCGGCCAACTTTGAACAGGCTTGAAGCGACCGTCTCTACGCCCCACCTATGCATGAAGTTCCTCTCAATCAGCCTCCAAGTCTGCACAGTAAAAGGGGACCAGCATTCGGCCCGCAGTTGCTACTAGATGAGTCTCCGCCCCCACTTCAGCAAACAGTCCGCCCCCCCCCTCCAAAAGATCTCGGGGTGTGCACATGGTAGAATTGGATGTCTGGACGGACGAAATAGACTTTCGACCACAGCCAGAGGGAGAAAAAACAACTTTACAGCTGGGCCAATCCCCAGAACAGGTAGTGTACCTTGGCAGTTCCCTTCCACTGAGCCAAAGGTTGCGGCTGGAGACATCTTTGAAGGCAAACTAGGACCTCTTCGCCTGGTCGGCGGCAGATATGCCTGGTATAGATCTTCCTTTGCCCTGCCATCGGCTAACGACAAAACAAGGTGCTAAACCGGTGGCGTAAAAAAGGCACAAAATGGGGGTGACAGGACCAAGGAAATCGCTTTGAAAGTAGCCGAGTTGTTAGAGGCGGGTTTCATCCGCGAGATCAACTACACCACGTGGTTGGCAAATGTTGTGTTGGTGAAGAAACCATCAGGGAGGCGGATGTGCGTGGACCACACGAATCTCAATAAGGTATGCCCTAAAGACCCTTATCATCTTCCAAACATTGACCATTTGGTGGATAATTCTTCAGGCTATCAGTACCTGTCCTTCATGGACGTATATTCCGGATACAATCAGATTCCGATGTACCCTCCCGACCAAGAAAAAATAGCGTTCATCACTGATCAGGCTTCAATCCCTCGACTAGTCAGAAGAAAACCGAGGAATTTGCCCGCCTCCACTCCGAAAGTGCATTTTTCTGGATTTAGTCGCATGTTGTACTTGCGGAGTTGCTGAAAAATGCTTGCCAAAATGGATACATGATCTTCGCCGGGGAGGCTTTTGGCGATCATATCATCCATGTAGACTTTCATGTGCTCTCCAGTTTGCCGGCAAACACCTTGCTCATCATCCTTTGATAAGTCGCCCCAACATTTTTCAAACCAAAGGGCATGACAGTGTAGCAGTAGGCGGCCTGATCAGTGGTGAACGCTGTTTTTTCTTGGTCGGGAGGGTACATCAGAATCTGATTGTATCCGGAATATGCGTCCATGAAGGACGGGTACTGATAGCCTGAAGAATTATCCACCAAATGGTCAATGTTTGGAAGAGGATAAGGGTCTTTAGGGCATACCTTATTGAGATC
>NC_032028.1:2579583-2580091 GCF_001865875.1 Lupinus angustifolius | reverse complement strand
GACCAGGCGTTTGGTTTCCCGTGAGGGGTGATGTGTTTGGGGCTTGGGATGGGCGTGGATGTGGTGGATTTCTTCTAGATTGATGAATTGTTGGGCTTTGGAGCGAAGGTCCTCCATGGTAAGATCGGTGTATTTGGCCAATTCCGTGCGGAAAAGACCTTCTTGAAGTCCCATAACGAGGACATGCACTGCTACCTCAGGGCTTAGAGTACGCACCTTCATGGCATCGATATTAAACCGATCTAGATATGCCCGGATGGATTCATTGGATCATTGGCGAATGCCAGACAATGTGTATGATGACCTGGGTTGCTCCTTGTTTGCCGTGAACATTGTGTTGAAGGCCAAAGCTAGAGATCCCTAGGTGTTGATGCTTCCGGAGCCAGGCGGGTGAACCATTGGAGGGCCGCCTTTTTAAGAGTCAAGGGGAAAGCCCTGCACATGATGGGGTCGGTCGCCCCATGGAACAACATAGATGCCTCGAAGGCGTCAAGGTGATCTTGTGGGT
>NC_032028.1:2569004-2579483 GCF_001865875.1 Lupinus angustifolius | reverse complement strand
CATGATGGGGTCGGTCGCCCCATGGAACAACATAGATGCCTCGAAGGCGTCAAGGTGATCTTGTGGGTCCATCGTTCCATCATACTTGTCCATGTTTGTGGGGCGGTTGAAGTGAGAGGGTAACGGGTAAGCCATGATGGTAGGTGTAAAAGGATGTCTAACACCGCAAGAGTGGTGTGGGGTTGGTTGGGATGGTGGGCGGGACTCGCTCGCCGACTCTTCACGGTTACTTTCGTGAATAGGGCGTTCCGAGTGATCCTCAGGGTTTATTTTGGATTGGCGGAGTTCTTGTATTACGTCGGCCTGCTGCTGGATGAGCCGCTCCTGGCGTTCCAGCATCTGGAGGAGGTGTTGGGTGGTTGGTTGTTGTTCTGGAGTGGTATGGTGGCTTCGGCTGGCCTGATAGGATGGTTGTCTTGGTGGGGGAAGAGTACTTGGGGCAGGGTCGACTTGGCTGGTAGATAGAGTTCGGTTTCTGGTGGTTACCATGGTGTGAGTTGAAAACACAGACAGCGCCAATGTTCTTTCCTAGAACATTAAGGTACGGATAATGGTTGATCAACTGCTGAAGATGGAGATGAGGATAGACGTCAAAGTAGCAAGGTGAGGTAGGAGAGCTGGACTCGCCGGTGGAGATACCTGAAAAGGTTCTCCGACGATCAAGTGAGTGTATGAACTAAGTGTATGAGAATATGAGAATAATGAAGGCAGAGAGTAGTAGAGTGAGTAATGCTAAAGAGTAAAGAGGTTAAGATACTTCCTGTTGGTAGACATCCCTATTTATAGAGGGGAGAGTTGACTTTGGGCTCTTGGCAGATAGTGCAACACGTGGCCGACCAAGGCTATTGTCGGGGGTTGCTTTTCCCTTGTCAAACGGTCCGTCAGGACCGTACGCTATGCCACTCTTGTCTTTTAGCCTGTGGTTGGTTTGGTAGCCGTTCTGCAACCTGTCTGCCGTGCTGGCAGGTGGGTTGGTGAGGTACAAGAGGCATGCCAGGGGATGTCTCTAAGGTCAACTTTGTCGGTCTCCACACGCGAGACCTACCTGGGCGACCAAGCATGCGTCTCTTCGGTTCTCCGGTAGGAACAAATACCTAAATAGTTTTAATAAAATCATATATTATTGTTCAAATATGAGAATTATGAGTTGAATGAGTAAACACAATAGACAAAATAAGATTTAGAATTTGAATTAATATTATTCACGCTGGAACACCATTGGAGCAGTATAAACAATGGAAATAGAGAGTAAGTGCGAGCACCGAAACCTTAGAAACAAAAACACTGATATTTGATATACTATTCAAGAAATGTCAACAATGGACCAACCTCAAGACCTTCACTGTTCAGTGCAATGGATTGCTCCCTTTGATTGTACAAACTCCTCTTAACATCGGTTGCAACAGATTTTCTGTCTGGGAAACTTCGATTCTCTTCATTTACATACACCTCTTCATCAAGTCCCAAGTTGTCTTGCTTGTAATCCTCAAGCAACGTAGGACTCATACCCCTCCTCCTCAATTCTTTCATAAATAATGACTCAGGAGGTTCTTCTCCTGAACAACAGTAATGGAATGAGCCAACAAAAAGTGAAGTTAGTCATTTGATGTTTCTTTTAACTCCTTATGAATTATAAACTCTTCAATTGCTTGATATTCTCATGAGTTGTATACTTATCTCGCAAAGAACAAGCTGAATGCACAGGAGTTTTAGTACAAATTTCATCCTACACTACACTGATGGGTTGAAATCGAAATGAATATCACAACACTGAGTAATTTTACATATAAATACCAAATGCTAGCAATACTTTCGTTTCAATAAACTCTGTTATAGGGTAAAGTTCATGAGAAATTCAATAAAAGAGTTTCATATGTGATTTAATGGGTCCCATGTGAAACCATTAATAAAATATAAATATAAAAAAAGAAACTACGAAATCATACTATTAACATCCTGAATACACAATTATTGATATCAAGAAATGACAAGAGTAAAAACAATTAATAAAAGAAACAAACTTGCCATTGTTTTGGTTGTTGGCATCTTGAGATTGATAGAAGACCCTGGAAAAAGTGTTAGACTTTGAAGTAGTTAAAGTTTGCAACTTTATGATCCTTTTGTGGAAATAACTTTGTGGGGGGTTCCATATTGATTTTCCACGGAAATTGAATTGAAAAAGAGAAAGTTGAGAGAGGGTTGGTCTCAGAATTTGCAAAGAAGCCATAACTAGCGACTCTAACACTAAGATATAGATTTCATTGGGTCCCAAATGGAAGAAACGTGTTTGTTGGAAGAAATCACAAAAGGCTTCTTCTTTTACAAGGGAGTAGAGGCTGCAGCACTTGGAGAAGCGTAGTTTAGCTTGAGAGAACAAATCGTGGCTATGGTGCGCCAGGGATGACTCAGCTTTGTGGATAGAATTTGGAGGTCGTGGATTTTGGGTTAGAGGCTGACAAGTGACAACATAGGAAAAATAACAAGACAAATTATGATGATTTTTTTTCCAAATGTAATGTCTTCTTTTGTTTATTTTTGTTCTTTTGGGTCCACTCCTATGATAGGACACAACCTCCAATTCTTCTGTTCCTTTCACTTTTTTTATTAAACATGTGATGTTAAATCATGCTATACCACTATAATCTGGATTGAGTAAACAAGAATATATGCTTTTAAATCATGAATTTTACCAGCATCAGTAAAAAAAATATTAGGAAGCTAAGTATATAAATCTTGTGGTAATAAAAAAAACATTGATTCACCAATTTGTATTTAATATATTCCCAATATGCATTTTAAAGTCTGTTTTATATAAGTGAGCTCAGTTTAACAAATCTTACTGTTGATAATCTTCTGGTCATATATCTCTAGACTTCCAAAACTCTGCAAAGTGGTCCACCAAACATTTTTATACTTGAATTGGATTTAGGTTTATTTGTTATGCTGAATTGATTATTGAAGACTCCTTTTAAGCATATATATATATATATATATATATATATATATGCTTAAAAGCTTGGGATTAGATTGGCATGTAAGCTGAGGAGTTGTATTCTATTGTTGCTCGCAAGTAACTCTATTAATCATAATCATAGTCCATGTCAAATGTAATTGCTATAAGAGAAAAAAATGTATATACTGACATAAATTAGTCTTGTTTCATGAAGCCTAATAAAAGACATGTTTTAAAATGAATTCCCGAGTTATGACAGAAATTGTTGTTGTTTTAAAAAACATACTTGTAAACTTTGTGATATAAGGACAAAAAACTTTACGTACAACATCCTATCCCCCAAGCCTACATAAAATACAACATGGACAAGTTTTACTTCAATGGACTTGAATGCTATTATTCACCCGAATTGAGTGGTAAGCTATATGAGTTGCATGTGTTGGAGTAACATCTAAGACCACTAGAACAGTGTCTCCTTGATCAATCCCTTAGATTTCCTAAGTTGAACGGATTTTGAGAAATTAGATTCTGCATTGCTTGACAAATCAACAAAGTATGTCCCAAAGAATATATCACTTTCATATGTCATTACTTGTGATTGATGTAAAAAGTATTTAATTATTAAATATTTAATTCAATTTTTTTTAACAATCACAAACAGTGATATACTTGGTAAGATAATAGATATATTCACACCCATACGGATTGGGGCGGTATACAAAGATTGTGTCCAAGCCAAGTTTGTTAGCTGCACATTTGCACAAATGAGTTAACTTTAATAATTCCTTTTGAGCCACTAGGCATATTTCACTACTGTAATAAGTTGTAAAAAGAGACACATGAAGTGCCCATTTCAACAGGCTTGCTGAAGTTGCATAATTGGGCATGTCTACCCACGAGTTTATATGTGAGGATCCTATCTAATACCGATGACTTAAGTATTAAGTTCAGATTTTTATATATGATACCAAAAAAGAATTAAGAGTACAATATTTTATTTTTGAATTAAATTCTTAGTATCATATTTCAGTATTGGAGGGTCCAATACTGTACATAAGTCTTACTCACACGAGTTCACAAGTTTGATGTACAGGTAGATTGTATGAGATTTTTTATATGATTTTTTCAAATTTTTTTGCATATTTAGTTGTTATTATCAAAATATTTTTATATTAATTGATTGGAATATAAAATCATCACTTAATTAAATGAATTAATCTTATTAAGAAACAATTCTAAAAAATACATATATATTTACAAATCTAATGATACCAACAATACTAATTATATATCTTACTTAATTTATGGGAAACTACTCAAGACATATTATAATTTATAAATAGGATTTGAAATATTACTATTTAAATCATATAAACAAAGAACACTCAGTAGGTAGACATAGACGGTGGAGGTATGAAATAGAAGAAAACATGCTGATATTCTGAAAAGTCAACTAATAAAAAGGATATATTTGCTGCATGTGAAGAATGTGGATTAAGTTGTGGCTTCTATCTCTATCAAATAACAATAGTGTGTCTCTCCCCTCACATAGTGTTTCTGATATATTTTACCAATTTTACCATACTTATTAATTGAACCCATAAGATGTCTAACAACACTATTAAATTAGCTTTATTGAATCAATCAATTCAAATATTTCGCATTAGGTTTAAATGATTAAATATCCAATCGGATTAAATGATTTCATATATAATTCATCATTTTTATTTATAAATTTATAGTTATATATAAACACAAAATTTTATATAATTAATAATTATATTTCGGTTTCTGGTGGTTACCATGGTGTGAGTTGAAAACACAGACAGCGCCAATGTTCTTTCCTAGAACATTAAGGTACGGATAATGGTTGATCAACTGCTGAAGATGGAGATGAGGATAGACGTCAAAGTAGCAAGGTGAGGTAGGAGAGCTGGACTCGCCGGTGGAGATACCTGAAAAGGTTCTCCGACGATCAAGTGAGTGTATGAACTAAGTGTATGAGAATATGAGAATAATGAAGGCAGAGAGTAGTAGAGTGAGTAATGCTAAAGAGTAAAGAGGTTAAGATACTTCCTGTTGGTAGACATCCCTATTTATAGAGGGGAGAGTTGACTTTGGGCTCTTGGCAGATAGTGCAACACGTGGCCGACCAAGGCTATTGTCGGGGGTTGCTTTTCCCTTGTCAAACGGTCCGTCAGGACCGTACGCTATGCCACTCTTGTCTTTTAGCCTGTGGTTGGTTTGGTAGCCGTTCTGCAACCTGTCTGCCGTGCTGGCAGGTGGGTTGGTGAGGTACAAGAGGCATGCCAGGGGATGTCTCTAAGGTCAACTTTGTCGGTCTCCACACGCGAGACCTACCTGGGCGACCAAGCATGCGTCTCTTCGGTTCTCCGGTAGGAACAAATACCTAAATAGTTTTAATAAAATCATATATTATTGTTCAAATATGAGAATTATGAGTTGAATGAGTAAACACAATAGACAAAATAAGATTTAGAATTTGAATTAATATTATTCACGCTGGAACACCATTGGAGCAGTATAAACAATGGAAATAGAGAGTAAGTGCGAGCACCGAAACCTTAGAAACAAAAACACTGATATTTGATATACTATTCAAGAAATGTCAACAATGGACCAACCTCAAGACCTTCACTGTTCAGTGCAATGGATTGCTCCCTTTGATTGTACAAACTCCTCTTAACATCGGTTGCAACAGATTTTCTGTCTGGGAAACTTCGATTCTCTTCATTTACATACACCTCTTCATCAAGTCCCAAGTTGTCTTGCTTGTAATCCTCAAGCAACGTAGGACTCATACCCCTCCTCCTCAATTCTTTCATAAATAATGACTCAGGAGGTTCTTCTCCTGAACAACAGTAATGGAATGAGCCAACAAAAAGTGAAGTTAGTCATTTGATGTTTCTTTTAACTCCTTATGAATTATAAACTCTTCAATTGCTTGATATTCTCATGAGTTGTATACTTATCTCGCAAAGAACAAGCTGAATGCACAGGAGTTTTAGTACAAATTTCATCCTACACTACACTGATGGGTTGAAATCGAAATGAATATCACAACACTGAGTAATTTTACATATAAATACCAAATGCTAGCAATACTTTCGTTTCAATAAACTCTGTTATAGGGTAAAGTTCATGAGAAATTCAATAAAAGAGTTTCATATGTGATTTAATGGGTCCCATGTGAAACCATTAATAAAATATAAATATAAAAAAAGAAACTACGAAATCATACTATTAACATCCTGAATACACAATTATTGATATCAAGAAATGACAAGAGTAAAAACAATTAATAAAAGAAACAAACTTGCCATTGTTTTGGTTGTTGGCATCTTGAGATTGATAGAAGACCCTGGAAAAAGTGTTAGACTTTGAAGTAGTTAAAGTTTGCAACTTTATGATCCTTTTGTGGAAATAACTTTGTGGGGGGTTCCATATTGATTTTCCACGGAAATTGAATTGAAAAAGAGAAAGTTGAGAGAGGGTTGGTCTCAGAATTTGCAAAGAAGCCATAACTAGCGACTCTAACACTAAGATATAGATTTCATTGGGTCCCAAATGGAAGAAACGTGTTTGTTGGAAGAAATCACAAAAGGCTTCTTCTTTTACAAGGGAGTAGAGGCTGCAGCACTTGGAGAAGCGTAGTTTAGCTTGAGAGAACAAATCGTGGCTATGGTGCGCCAGGGATGACTCAGCTTTGTGGATAGAATTTGGAGGTCGTGGATTTTGGGTTAGAGGCTGACAAGTGACAACATAGGAAAAATAACAAGACAAATTATGATGATTTTTTTTCCAAATGTAATGTCTTCTTTTGTTTATTTTTGTTCTTTTGGGTCCACTCCTATGATAGGACACAACCTCCAATTCTTCTGTTCCTTTCACTTTTTTTATTAAACATGTGATGTTAAATCATGCTATACCACTATAATCTGGATTGAGTAAACAAGAATATATGCTTTTAAATCATGAATTTTACCAGCATCAGTAAAAAAAATATTAGGAAGCTAAGTATATAAATCTTGTGGTAATAAAAAAAACATTGATTCACCAATTTGTATTTAATATATTCCCAATATGCATTTTAAAGTCTGTTTTATATAAGTGAGCTCAGTTTAACAAATCTTACTGTTGATAATCTTCTGGTCATATATCTCTAGACTTCCAAAACTCTGCAAAGTGGTCCACCAAACATTTTTATACTTGAATTGGATTTAGGTTTATTTGTTATGCTGAATTGATTATTGAAGACTCCTTTTAAGCATATATATATATATATATATATATATATATGCTTAAAAGGAGTCTTCAATAATCAATTCAGCATAACAAATAAACCTAAATCCAATTCAAGTATAAAAATGTTTGGTGGACCACTTTGCAGAGTTTTGGAAGTCTAGAGATATATGACCAGAAGATTATCAACAGTAAGATTTGTTAAACTGAGCTCACTTATATAAAACAGACTTTAAAATGCATATTGGGAATATATTAAATACAAATTGGTGAATCAATGTTTTTTTTATTACCACAAGATTTATATACTTAGCTTCCTAATATTTTTTTTACTGATGCTGGTAAAATTCATGATTTAAAAGCATATATTCTTGTTTACTCAATCCAGATTATAGTGGTATAGCATGATTTAACATCACATGTTTAATAAAAAAAGTGAAAGGAACAGAAGAATTGGAGGTTGTGTCCTATCATAGGAGTGGACCCAAAAGAACAAAAATAAACAAAAGAAGACATTACATTTGGAAAAAAAATCATCATAATTTGTCTTGTTATTTTTCCTATGTTGTCACTTGTCAGCCTCTAACCCAAAATCCACGACCTCCAAATTCTATCCACAAAGCTGAGTCATCCCTGGCGCACCATAGCCACGATTTGTTCTCTCAAGCTAAACTACGCTTCTCCAAGTGCTGCAGCCTCTACTCCCTTGTAAAAGAAGAAGCCTTTTGTGATTTCTTCCAACAAACACGTTTCTTCCATTTGGGACCCAATGAAATCTATATCTTAGTGTTAGAGTCGCTAGTTATGGCTTCTTTGCAAATTCTGAGACCAACCCTCTCTCAACTTTCTCTTTTTCAATTCAATTTCCGTGGAAAATCAATATGGAACCCCCCACAAAGTTATTTCCACAAAAGGATCATAAAGTTGCAAACTTTAACTACTTCAAAGTCTAACACTTTTTCCAGGGTCTTCTATCAATCTCAAGATGCCAACAACCAAAACAATGGCAAGTTTGTTTCTTTTATTAATTGTTTTTACTCTTGTCATTTCTTGATATCAATAATTGTGTATTCAGGATGTTAATAGTATGATTTCGTAGTTTCTTTTTTTATATTTATATTTTATTAATGGTTTCACATGGGACCCATTAAATCACATATGAAACTCTTTTATTGAATTTCTCATGAACTTTACCCTATAACAGAGTTTATTGAAACGAAAGTATTGCTAGCATTTGGTATTTATATGTAAAATTACTCAGTGTTGTGATATTCATTTCGATTTCAACCCATCAGTGTAGTGTAGGATGAAATTTGTACTAAAACTCCTGTGCATTCAGCTTGTTCTTTGCGAGATAAGTATACAACTCATGAGAATATCAAGCAATTGAAGAGTTTATAATTCATAAGGAGTTAAAAGAAACATCAAATGACTAACTTCACTTTTTGTTGGCTCATTCCATTACTGTTGTTCAGGAGAAGAACCTCCTGAGTCATTATTTATGAAAGAATTGAGGAGGAGGGGTATGAGTCCTACGTTGCTTGAGGATTACAAGCAAGACAACTTGGGACTTGATGAAGAGGTGTATGTAAATGAAGAGAATCGAAGTTTCCCAGACAGAAAATCTGTTGCAACCGATGTTAAGAGGAGTTTGTACAATCAAAGGGAGCAATCCATTGCACTGAACAGTGAAGGTCTTGAGGTTGGTCCATTGTTGACATTTCTTGAATAGTATATCAAATATCAGTGTTTTTGTTTCTAAGGTTTCGGTGCTCGCACTTACTCTCTATTTCCATATTTTTTGGACTGTAGCAAAACAAAATGATATAACAATAATTTTATACGAGATTTCAAAGTTTAAAACTTGTGTAAATAATTTTATAATATTATTCCAATAAGAAAAATTTATGTCCCAAAGTTTACTTTTTTAAACTGTTTCCTAAAATACAATAGTAGAAGACAATGATATTCCAGAATATGAAACATACGAGATTACGTAGTCAATGTTATAATATGGAGTTGGTAAATATTTGATTTCTTAAAAGAATGAATAACACTACAAAAAAATAGCAATTGTTTGATTTTTATGGTAAACTTAAAAAAATTAAAAAAATCAAGTAAAATACAAAGAAAGACAATTGTTTTTATCTAGTACTAAATTATGGGGCATAGCTTTATCCTAGGTCCTAACAATAGCATAAAAAATAATAAATCTTCCACATCTCCTTCTCTTTGATTAATATTGTTGTCCTTCTCATTATTACCTTCCATCACCTAAGTCAACTTCACATTCTCTTCTACCGCAAAGAAGAGGATATAACATTCTAAACATTTTTGTGTAGATATTGTTATAAATGTTTAAGAGCATTATTTAAGGAGAATATTAAGGTGTGAATGGCGAATGACGACTGACGGTTTATAATTTTTATATTATTAGCGCATAGATTTTACTCTCATATTTAAATGTTTAAAAGATAAAATTTGTATATTACAAAAATTAATAAATATTTCACTTCAATCTAATTTTAATATTAATTTTTAGTTCCTTAAATAAGCGATCTTTTTTTATAAAGAGATATATTAGAAATAACAAAAATATTCATCTCATAAGTATTCACTAAAATATGAGTATCATGATATTCAACTTACGAGTACCCATATTTTTATAAATTTATTTATTAATTAAATATTATTTATATTTTATAGTTATATATTATAAAATCAGTGAATGAAAATAGAAATATAATAATATATTTAATATATACATAAGTTTATTATTCATATAATAATTATTTTGTATATTAATTATTGTAGAATATATAAATATATCACGCATATACTTTCAAATAATGTGATTATGAGCACAAATAGACGCTACTAGCGGTAGAACGCATCAACATTCTTATTTTATTTTCTTGATAAAAATTAGGGACATATCAAAAAAACCGTTTTATTTTCATATACTACTGTTTTAGTTCGGTCTTTATTTTATTTATTATTCTCACAAATTCTTCCGAAATTCCAAACTCAATCTTTCTATATGCAAAATGAATATGAGTGAAAACTGGGTGAACTGATAATATAAAGATTTATATACAGTGAATGTATCATCCATAATTCATTTGTATTACTTTTATTTAGAAAGTCAATGATAATTAAAAATTAATGATAAATGATATAGTAACAGTGTAAAAAATATTATCGATGTATATATCTATATTTCTCTCCCATAAAAACCAAATATATGCGTGTATATATATATA